>NC_048299.1:172321175-172460035 GCF_013100865.1 Trachemys scripta elegans
TACAGCTGAGTGTCTGCTGCTGTAGAGCTGAGCCATGCCAGGAAGTAATACGCTGCTACAGAATAACACAGACCAAGCCCAGAGTTTCTTAGTGTCTGTTCATTGGCTCCACAGATAGACACAGTTAATTTGCTGATCAGGTTGTTTTTTATCTTTATTTGCAGTGAGGTCTTGATCAAAGATTCCTTGAAAATCAAGGTACAGTCCAATGTAACACCTATATACACAAGCTTTGGGTCATGTTCCACAGGGGTGCTGGAACAATTTTCATCGTGGGAATGCTGGCAATAGAAACCATGTATTTGGTGTTTATTACTACTTCAAGCCAAGGGGTGCAGCAGCATCACTGATGCTCCATGTCTGCGGTAATGACCATATGAATGCTTTATGATAATCTAGGTATTGAGTTGGTGATCTGTGTTAATCTACACCACTCCCATCACTCATCACAACTGGCAGTCATAACAGAGAAGCCAGAGACTGAACTACCATCCGTCCTGTAGAGACACTCCCTCCAGGACAGGGTTGACTCTCTGCTGAGCAGACTATGTTAAGGCTACTCTTCTTTTTTGGCATTTGTAGTGGTCTACAGGGATACTTCAGCAATCTGCTCTTTTGTCTGACGCAGGGCTCAAGACTCAGAGTGGAATGATTTCATATAAAATCAGAAAGCAATTCACATGCATGTCAGGAAATAGCCCTAACACTGAAGCGCTTGAAAGTCATTTTCTGTTTCCTTGACTTCTCTCCTAATTTAGATTATCCACATCCAGGTTCCACAGACATAATTCAAAGTAAATTTCCCTCTCTTTTAAATAATAGAATCATAGAATATTAGGGTTGGAAGAGACCTCAGGAAGTCAAATAGTCCAATCCCCTGCTCAAAGCAGGACCAACAACAACTAAATCATCCCAGTCAGGGCTTTGTCAAGCCGAGCCTTATAAACCTCTAACGATGGAGATGCCACCACCTCCCTAGGTAACCCATTCCAGTGCTTCACCACTCTCCTAATGAAATAGTGGTTCCTATTATCCAACCTAGACCTCCCCCACTGTAACTTGAGACCATTGCTCCTTATTCTGTCATCTGCCACCACTGAGAACAGCCTAGCTCCATCCTCTTTGGAATCCCCCTTCAGATAGTTGAAGGCTGCTATCAAATCCCCCCTCACTCTTCTCTTCTCCAGACTAAATAATCCCAGTTCCCTCAGCCTCTCCTCATAAGTCATGTGCCCCAGCCCCCTAATCATTTTTGTTGCCCTCCGCTGGACTCTCTCCAATTTGTCCACATCCCTTCTGTAGTTGGGGGGGGACCAAAACTGGACACAATACTCCAGGTATTAATATTAGTAATTACTAAAGTATTATTAGTAAAGTATTAGTAATTAGAGATAGACATAGGAGATGGAAGTGTTGAGAGTCTCTGGGTTAGGCTAAAAGGGATAAAAAACAAGGGTGATGTCATGCTAGGAGTCTACTACAGGCCACCTAACCAGGTGGAAGAAGTGGATGAGGCTTTTTTTAAACAACTAACAAATTCATCCAAAGCCCAAGATTTGGTGGTGATGGGGGACTTCAGCTATCCGGATATATGTTGGGAAAATAACACAGCGTGGCACAAACTATCCAACAAATTCTTGGACTGCATTGCAGACAACTTTTTATTTCAGAAGGTTGAAAAAGCTACTTAGGGTGAAGCTGTTCTAGACTTGATTTTAACAAATAGGGAGGAACTGGTTGAGAATTTGAAAGTAGAAGGCAGCTTGGGTGAAAGTGATCATGAAATCATAGAGTTTGCAATTATAAGGAAGGGTAGAAGGGAGAACAGCAAAATAGAGACAATGGATTTCAGGAAGGTGGATTTTGGTAAGCTCAGAGAGCTGATAGGTAAGGCCCTATGGGAATCAAGACTGAGGGGAAAAACAACTGAGGAGAGTTGGCAGTTTTTCAAAGGGACACTATTAAGGGCCCAAAAACAAGCTATTCTGCTGTTTAGGAAAGATAGAAAATGTGGCAAAAGACCACCTTGGCTTAACCACAAGATCTTGCATGATCTAAAAAATAAAAAGGAGTCATATAAAAAATGGAAACTAGGACAGATTACAAAGGATGAATATAGGCAAACAACACAGGAATGCAGGGGCAAGATTAGAAAGGCAAAGGCACAAAATGAGCCCAAACTAGCTACAGGAATAAAGGGAAACAAGAAGACTTTTTATCAATACATTAGAAGCAAGAGGAAGACCAAAGACAGGGTAGGCCCACTGCTTAGTGAAGAGGGAGAAACAGTAACAGGAAACTTGGAAATGACAGAGATGCTTAATGACTTCTTTGTTTCGGTCTTCACCGAGAAGTCTGAAGAAATGCTTAACATAGTGAATGCTAATGGGAAGGGAGTAGGTTTAGCAGATAAAATAAAAAAAGAACAAGTTAAAAATCACTTAGAAAAGTTAGATGCCTGCAAGTCACCAGGGCCTGATGAAATGCATCCAGGAATTCTCAAGGAGCTAATAGAGGAGGTATCTGAGCCTCTAGCTATTATCTTTGGAAAATCATGGGAGACGGGAGAGATTCCAGAAGACTGGAAAAGGGCAAAAAAGTGCCCATCTATAAAAAGGGAAATAAAAACAACCCAGGAAACTATAGACCAGTTAGTTTAACTTCTGTGCCAGGGAAGATAATGGAGAAGTAATTAAGGAAATCATCTGCAAACACTTGGAAGGTGGTAAGGTGATAGGGAACAGCCAGCATGGATTTGTAAAGAACAAATCATGTCAAACCATCTGATAGCTTTCTTCGGTAGGATAACGAGTCTTGTGGATAAGGGAGAAGCTGTGGATGTGGTATACCTAGACTTTAGTAAGGCATTTGATATGGTCTCGCATAATATTCTTATCAATAAACTAGGCAAATACAATTTAGATGGGGCTACTATAAGGTGGGTGCACAACTGGCTGGATAACCGTACTCAGAGAGTTGTTATTAATGGTTCCCAATCCTGCTGGAAAGGCATAACGAGTGGAGTTCCGCAGGGGTCTGTTTTGGGACCGGCTCTGTTCAATATCTTCATTAATGACTTAGATATTGGCATAGATAGTACGCTTATTAAGTTTGCGGATGATACCAAACTGGGAGGGATTGCAACTGCTTTGGAGGACAGGGTCATAATTCAAAATGATCTGGACAAATTGGAGAAATGGTCTGAGTTAAACAGGATGAAGTTTAACAAAGACAAATGCAAAGTGCTCCACTTAGGAAGAAAAAATCAGTTTCACACATACAGAATGGGAAGAGACTGTCTAAGAAGGAGTATGGCAGAAAGGGATCTAGGGGTTATGAGTCAACAGTGTGATGCTGTTGCAAAAAAAGCAAATATGATTCTGGGATGTATTAACAGGTGTGTTGTGAGGAAGACACGAGAAGTCATTCTTCCGCTCTACTCTGCTCTGGTTAGGCCTCAGCTGGAGTATTGTGTCCAGTTCTGGGCGCCGCATTTCAAGAAAGATGTGGAGAAATTGGAAAGGGTCCAGAGAAGAGCAACAAGAATGATTAAAGGTCTTGAGAACATGACCTATGAAGGAAGGCTGAAAGAAATGGGTTTGTTTAGTTTGGAAAAGAGAAGACTGAGGGGGACATAACAGTTTTCAGGTATCTAAAAGGGTGTCATAAGGAGGAGGGAGAAAACTTGTTCACCTTAGCCTCTAAGGATAGAACAAGAAGCAATGGGCTTAAACTGCAGCAAGGGAGGTCTAGGTTGGACATTAGGAAAAAGTTCCTAACTGTCAGGGTGGTTAAACACTGGAATAAATTGCCTAGGGAGGTTGTGGAATCTCCATCTCTGGAGATATTTAAGAGTAGGTTAGATAAATGTGTATCAGGGATGGTCTAGACAGTATTTGGTCCTGCCATGCGGGCAAGGGACTGGACTCGATGACCTCTTGAGGTCCCTTCCAGTCCTAGAATCTATGAATCTATGAGTCTAGGTGTGGCCTCACCAGTGCCGAATAGAGGGGAATAATCATTTCTCTCAATCTGCTGGCAATGCTCCTACTAATGCAGCCCAATATGCCGTAAGCCTTCTTGGCAACAAGGGCACACTGCTGATTCATATCCAGTTTCTCGTCCACTATAATCCCCAAGTCCTTTTCTGCAGAACTGCTGCTTAGCCAGTTGGTCCCCAGCCTGTAGCGGTCACACGTCTCAGATTTCTCATTGCCTCTTACTCCAGTTTGAAATGTATTAGGAGACCTTCTTGGGGCTGCCTGAGGTCAGAGATAAAAAATCTTTTGCAGGAGAAAAAAAAGATAATCCATTGCTTTGGATCCTAAAGACATCATTATATGTTCTTCGAAGAACCCCAATGGAAAATTGTTTTAAATGGCCTGGCTTTTTGCATTTGCCTATGACATTCTGGAGGCTCATTGATAATGAAGCTTGCATTATCCTCCTCCTCCTCTGTCTTCCTAGAACTTGTCACTACAAATGAGAGTAGGAACAAGAATGGAAATATGGCATGACACGTCTTTTATTTTTTATTTATACATTGGATGGCTACAACGTATAACATCTGTCAAACACTCCACCTTCTGTAAAATGCATCTTTCCAAGTAGGGGTTCCTCACAGCATAACTTTAAAGTAGGATGGCATGTGCTTGTAATGATTTGCACCTGGATTTATGCAAATGAATGTAAATCTATGCAAATATACAAGGTACTTTTATTTTTATTTTTCCCTCTCAGAAGATTTTTGGCTAGTATGGCTGAGACTTCCAGCAAGGGTGTCGTATGTGGTGACAGTTTTGTGGTGTGGACACCTGTCCCATAGACTGAGACCATCTGTTTTGTTTTCCCACATACAAAGAGCAAAATATGTATCTTTCAGTCTAGTTGGCTTTTAATTCAAATGGGAGCGGGTGGGGAGAGAGAGAGTATAGGATCTCATATCCAGTGACCTACACTGTGTGGGGTCGTTTACATGAGTGCAAAGTAGGTGCAAAAGGCTACTAATAAATGAGAATAGTGGCATTTCCCACCCACTTTGTACAGGTCCAGGGCATCAGAAATCTTCATGGGAGAAAGAGAACTCAGTGATACCTATAAACAGAAGGTGTATTTCTATATGGTGCCAAGTGTCCTTAAATCCAGTTGAAGTTGATGGAAACTGAAAGTGCTCAGCACCTCCCAAGTAGTTCTTGGGCATCTTACAGGGTCAGGCACAAACTGTCTATTGCTGTCAATGTGTTTTATCTTTCTTTCTACCGGAGATAGAAAATCAACATGTGACCATTCGGTGGATTCTGCAGAACTCTATGAAGAGAGCGAAAGTGAGATCCAGTGTTCAGTGTGAAGCATTCCATGGACCACTGGGCATTATTATTATTTGATTATTATTTATTATTTGTATTACCATAGTGTCTAGTAACCCTAGTCTTGGACTAGGACTCCATTATGTTAGGCTCTGTACAAACAGAGAATGAAAAGACAGTCCCTTCCCTAAAGAGCTTAGAGTCCAAGAAAGTAGAACCTAAGGAAATACAGCCCCAAGATATACTAGATATCTCAAGTCAAGATGCTGCCACTTTTAGGTTGGTTTCTGCTCACTGATCCTGTTAGGTGAACTAAAAGATGCATTATAGGACCCTGCCCCTATCTGTCCTTCAGGAGGAGAGGAGACTGTTGTATGATATGTGACTGAAGTTCAGGTGTTCATTAAAAGAGAAAACAGACTAAAAAAGCAAATACTATAAATATCTTGCATTTAGATAGCACCTTTCATCTCAAAGTGCTTCACAAACTATACAAGAGTCACTACACCGCCCTTTGAAATGCAGCCATCTCTAGGGTGGAACACAGCAACTGTTTAATGCTTCACAGCAACACTATACAAAAGTTTATGACAGGAATGAAGAACGCCACTCTGTCCAACTAAACCAGGGGCTCTCAAACTGGGGGTCGGGAGGTTATTACATGGGGGGTCGCGAGCTGTCAGCCTCCACCCCAAACCCTGCTTTGCCTCCAGCATTTATAATGGTGTTAAATATATTTAAAAAGTGTTTTTAATTTATTGGGGGGGTCACACTCAGAGGCTTGCTATGTGAAAGGGGTCACCAGTACAAAAGTTTGAGAACCACTGAACTAAACCTCTAGTGCAGTGGCTCCCAACCTTTCCAGACCACTGTACCCCTTTCAGGAGTTGGATTTGTCTTATCTACCCCAAGTTACACCTCCCTTAAAAACTATTTGCTTTTACAAAAGCAGACATAAAAATACAAAAGTGTCACAGCACACTATTGCTGACTTTCTCATTTTTACCATATAATTATAAAATAAATAAATTGGAATATAAATATTGTACTTACATTTCAATGTATAGAGCAGTATAAACAAGACATATGCAATTTTAGTTTGTACTGACTTTGCTAGTGCATTTTATGTAGCCTGTTGTAGAACTAGGCAAATATCTAGATGAGTTAATGTACCNAGGTGAGGATCACTGGCATATATATAACTTCTCCACTTGGCAATTGCCATTGAAGTACAGAGCAGATAACTTCTCCAGGATCTTGGTAGCCACACACACTACCACATTGCCATAGCATTAAGGGCCTACTCCTCAAAGTACAAGAAGTTTGCTGCTCTTCACAACTGCCTCTCAGTCAAGGCCAAGGTTAATCTCCACAGGGACTCCTACTGCAGCACAAGGTAGATATCATTTAATCTAGTAAAATTCCTTAGGCTAATTTTACATAATTTTACAAGACTGCTGTCTAATTCCAGGCAGTCATTACCAGGAGAGTTAAGAACATCAGGCATGTTACTGGTCTGTGCTTGAGACAAATTAAATATAAGGGGCACCAAGAATTTCCCCCAAACCTCACATAAAATATTTGAACCTTGTAGGCATACGCACACCTTAAGGCATTGCTGAACTCTGCCTATGAGTAGTAATCTAATGACCTATTTTCCAGATCTGCAGTAGCTATAAACAGCCCAGCGTGACCCTCAGCCCCAGATGTGTAAAAAGGTAACTACGCTTTATTATTTTTTAAAATGGATTTTGTTTGTTTTTATTCCTATGCTCCCACACAAGCGAGATAAGTAGAGCATGCTTCTTCCTCCTGCCTACACATTTCTCTCCCTTGATCCTTCTAAACCCCCTGTTGGAATGGATTCTGTTCACACTCCACTGGTGTAGTTCTGGAGTAACACCATTGACTTCACTGGGGTTACTCCAGAGCTAGACTTGCATAGCTGAGAAAAACTGGCTCTTTATTTTTTCAGGGTCTTGACTTCATATTCTTTCTCCCTTCTTGCATTCCAGCAAGAATTTCCAGTTTGCTGCCTCCTGTTTGCTGTTGCTGTTATAAAATCTGTCCTGCCCTTTGGTTTGCACTCACTGAAAAATTTGAGCTGCTTTTCCAGTTCCCACGCAGAGCTCCTAAACTAAGCCTGTGAAGCAGCTCATCAGCCAACTCTCTGGATAGATCACAGGTCATTGCTTCGCGTTCAGCCACCCACCACTCCCCAAAGAAATGTCACCTTGCCGCTTCTATGGTAAACTACTATTCTCTTGTAAATTCCCATGAACTCCCCCATCAGCTAAAGAGGAAAAGAACAAAAGGGTATCTGGTATGAAAGAACAAGTTACATTGAATTAAATTGAGCTTAGTATGTTAATTAATTTAAAATAAGCTCGGTATGTTAATTACTGCTTCTGTCTTTATGGATATTCTTGCCTTTAATCCAAAGGAGTGGTTGAATTCTACGGCTAGGGCTTCTAGTTTTCAACAATGTGCTCCAGACTGTACGATACAAAAATAAAAGGGAGACTCTTTCCTGAAGAGCTTACAAAGCATCTGTGAGCTAAATGTGATCAAGGAACTTGCAGGAAGTTAACTATTGCTCCAAAGATTACCTATTTTGAGTACAAATTATGTGTGGAAAGAAGATAACTGAGATTTAAACATATAGATATTGCCAGACTGTAGCTGGTAAGAGGAAAGTGTCCGCATGTAACAAATGCAGGGGTTTAAGAAACATATTTATTGAGGATAAAGGAGAATTAACTGTTCCCATCATCTTTTCTTCCCCCAACACACCCACAGAATCATGAGTGGAAGTTTAGAATGTGGAAGCAAAATAGATTTTTAAAAATACAGATTTGAATCACACGTGGTCAAATTCACATAGAATTTCTGTTTCTAAAAGGGAAAATAATTGTTGGTTACATTGTACCACATGGATTTTTCCTTTTATCCAATAGCTTCGGTCTTTATCCCAAAAAGTCTGATCATGATCATATGTATTAGCATGTGCAGTTCTAATGAAGTCAGTGGGATGATTTACCATAGAAAGAACTATGCCTCACTAAGTGGTAGGATTTAGGCCCCAATCCTTCAACTTTCTCCATGCAGGTGGACTTCTGTTCCCATGTACAGCCCTATTGACTTCAGTGGGGTCCTGCACAGGTGCTGGGATCTGCCCACATTGAGTAGCTTGCAGGTTTGGGACTTAAGTTTGTTTGCTAATGAGCATGTAGAGAACTAGGTACTTCTTGTCACAGTTTTGGGCAACTGCACCCGTGTTCCCCCCTCTCTGGTCCCTGAAGGGCACCCACTTAAAGATTTCTGGCTCCCAGCCATCATCTCTCCTGAGCAGAGACCTATGTCTCACTCCCTCCTGATGGGGGATTTTAAGGCTGCACAGCTCCCTGATTTACACTGTGATATCCCCAGACTGCCTAAACAGACAGCAATCTGAGCTTTGCTTTCTCTCCAAAGATTATGACCAGTGTATTGCCTGCAGTTAGAAGTTACCACACAGCTTCTTCTAAGCAAGCATATTTATTCTTAAGGTAAAAGCATTACAGAGAAAACATTTAAATAATAAAAGTGCCTCCATGCATTCTAAAAAACTTAAAAGAGGTGCCTCCCCATCTAACCTAGAGCTCTGATAGGTTTCAGTCTTTCAAAGCCCACATCTGGATTTTCCCCATGGTTACAGATTCATATACATTTTAGATCAAGAACCAGGTCAGCTGTTTCTTTATACAAATTGGGCTTCTGAGCTTGGCCTTCTGTAACAGGTGATCAACAGACAACAGTAACTCTCTGCTCAGGGTGTAGCTTCAAAAGGCTGGGCTTTTGCATAACTAGAGTTGGGGAATTTGCATTAGCCTCTCCCTAGGATTCCCCAGGAAATCCACTTAATGCTTATTGTCCATACTTGTCAGCCACATTTTCAGTGTAATCTATTGAACTCCCAGGCCTCACATCTATCACATCTCCCCCCTAGAGAGGTTACATACAATCCAGGCCCACAATAAAACATAAACGTAATACAATAAAGGATATTGTAATCCAAGGATATTACAGGAAATTGCCATATCTGTCACACTCCCAGCTTTGCATGTTGGTCATATGTAGCTCTGTATACATTTGGGGGAATATTGTATTAATATATATCTATAAAATGACTGAGGTTAAAATTATTATAGATCCTAGAATATTGTGCTTGGCTGGATGACAGACCAGATCAGTTTTAAGGAATCTAGCTCACTGGTGGATCATTGAATTAAAACTACCAGACACACAGTAGTTTTTGGAAATCTTCACATCCTGCGGATTACAAGCTACAATAAATGGATTCTGACTTAGATTCCTTAGAACTCCTTAGAACAGGAACCATGGTTGCTTTTCTGTTTGGAAAATGCCAAGCACATTGTGGTTGCTACTGGAAGTAAATAAATTAATAATATAAATAAGTGAAATGGTTTTATAATATCTAGCTGTGGCTATCAGAATCCAGAATAGAAAAAAAACATATAAATGTAATTAAGAATAGGATCTGGACTTTTATGAATAGTGCGGAAGAAGACACATTCATATTGTGTGCTGTTTCTGAAACATGTTGATTGTAGGTATATGGCTACTCATATCTAGATACCGTCCAATAAAATAAAGAGAGAAAAATTAATGAAAAAGCAAAACTACCATATATATTCGTTCGTTAGCCCGTTTGTTTATAAGCCGACCCCCCAAAACGGATAGGTAAAAATAGCAAAAAGTGTATGACCCTTTTATAAGCCGACCCTATATTTCAGGGGTTGGAAAACTTTGGCTCCCGGCCCATCAGGGTAAGCCGCTGGCGAGTCAGGACATTTTGTTTTCTTGGAGCGTCTGCAGGCATGGAGCCCCTAGGCTCCCTGTGGCCGCAGTTCGCCGTTCCCAGCCAGTGGGAGCTGTGGGAAGTGGCGAGCCACAAGGAGCTGAGGGGCTCCATGCCTGCAGACGCTCCAGGTAAACAAAACGACAATGTGTTAGATATTCAATTCAATGATTCCATAGAGTTTAAATCATCAAATTTTAGACCCGTTTATAAGCCAACCCCCGCTCTTTGACGCGTCACTTTTTTACCAAAAAATATTTGGCTTATGAACAAGTATATACAGTATTTAAAATTGCCTAGTGTCTCCAACATTCAGTACTTTATGGGAACATAGTTTAAAATAATAATCTTTTACGAATAAAGTAAATTTGTAATGGCTTGATTGTGACTTAAAGCTTTTCTGTTTCAGAAATATTACTCTGTTGCATTTTCGTGTACCAGCAGATATTACTAAAATTGACTTGTTCAGATCAGAGCATCAGATGGATTACCAAACTAACTGAAGAATAGAATTAATGGAACTGTTCTTACTGTCAAGTATCTTATCATTCATACACAGTAGATAAGTGTGGCAACTGCTGTAGAAGCTGAAGCCATGTGCATGTGTTTAAAGGAGATAAAGATATGTAATTATTGTAAAAAGCCACTTTATGTAAAATTCCTTCATGTACAATATTCCCTCTGTCCTCAGTTTGTACCTCCTTTTCCCCTTCTTAAATGTAATACTTAAATGTCACTGGTGAAAAATATGGTGGTCTAAACAACTCAGTCATCTTGGCCACTAATTTGCTGATTGGCACAAGAACATATACTGGCACTTCCTGCAAGGAATGTGCAAAGCAATAATATGTTCTGAAACTCAGTGTAAAACCACTGTATCTAACATGGTTTTATTACTATTGTTATTTATTTGTATTACAGTAGCATCTAGGGGCCTCAACTGAGATTGGACCCATTATGCTAGGGCCTGTACAAACACATAGTAAGAGACATTCCTGCCCTGTAGAGCTTCCAGCATAATTAGATAAGGCAGACAAAGAGGATAGAAGGAAAAAAAGGCACAGACAGGTGAAGTGACTTGCCCACACTCACCCTGATGGTTAACGGCAGAACTTGGAATAGAATCCATGTCTTCTGAGTCCCAATGCAGTGCCTAATCCATGTTGCCACTCAGATTTCCCTTCCAGACGAAAACATTAATTTTGCAGTTAATTGTATTCTTGGAGTGATAGGTCAGCACAATCTAGCTGAAACAGCCTTTTAGGAGGTTCCTCTGAAACATGTGCAGTCCACAGATAAGCAGAGCTATGCAGAGACAGGTAGCTCCATTTCATGGAGAATTTCAATATTTTGAAATTCGGTTTTTTTCCAATTTGGAACAAACCCAAACATTTAGAAGTTCTCTGCAAAAGGGAAAGCCTCAGCTCTGGGGCAGTCTGCCTGGCTAACTCGCACAGAGCCAAGGACCCTGGAAGCACTGGCGTCCCCAACTCCAAGGTGGTCTGCATGGCTGGCTGCCTTAAAGCCATGGACCCTGGAAGTCCAGGCTATTGACGAGCCACAAGCTTGGGAGATGGTGTTCCCAGTCTCCCTATCAACCCACCTGGTGACTGTGGAGGAGCTGGGAGACCCCTTCTACAGTAGCTTACCAGGCAAGCTGCAGAGGAGCTTGGGAGCAAGGTCTCTCAAGACTTCTTGGCTCTCAGCTCCCCCACCAGGCGAGCTGCTGAAGACCCGGGACCCTGAAAGCCTGTGCATCTCAGCAGCCCACCAGGTAGGCTGCTGAGAAGCTCAGCAGATGAGTTGGCAGGAAACCAGACAGGTTTCCACTGGACCAGCATGAAAATTGAACCACCTCTGCAGAATGTTTCGATTTCAATGAATCAGTGTTCTGTGACGGAAACATGTTCTGTCGCATGAACAGCCCTAGAAATAGTTACAGTGTCTGAATTTTAAGCTATAGAACTGTACTTTACCTCTGATTTAATAAAAGAGGAGCAAGTACCCCCTGATGTGGACCTACTAAACCAAAGTGTCTGAATGGCGTGGGGGAGATAGGGGGGAGCAGTGTTCCCTCTAATTTTCCCACCCATGTGCAGAATGATTTTTGTTATGTGCACCAACATGGAAGTGATGTGTTACATATCACCTTCATATCTGTGCACATAACAAAATTCATGTGGTGGGGGTGGGGCCGAGGGGTTCAGAGTGTGGGAGAGGGCTCAGGGCTGGGGCAGAGGGTTGGGGAGCAGAGGTGTGATGGCTCCAGCTGGGCGCACAGGCTCTGGGGTGGGGCCGGGGATGAGGAGCTCAGGGCTGGGCCGAGCGTTGGGGTGCAGAGGTGTGATGGCTCCGGCTGGGCGTACGGGCTCTGGGGTGGGGCCGGGGATGAGGACTTGGGGTTCAGGAGGGTGCACAGGGGCTACGGTGGGGAGAAAGGACTTCCCCCTGCTCTCTGTCCCCACAGCAATAGCACATGGGCTCGGGGGGAGAGGCTTCTCTCCCCACCATGGCAGCTCTGGGGTTGGGGCTACAGGATAGGTGCCCCTCCCCCAACCCCAGCAGGTCCGGGCCAGAGGAGGACTGCCGTGGCTGGAGCTGGGCCACTCTTGCTGCACTGCTACAGCCGCGGCTGGGTGCGTGCCACTCCGGCTGCGTCGCCCCAGCAGGTCTGGGCTCCCCGGCCGCGCCTGGGGCAGTGCTGCCCTGGCTGAACCCAGGGCCAGGCCACCCCTCCCCAACCATGGCTGGGCCCCCCCCAACCATGCAGTCCCAGCAGGTCCGGGCAACTCCTCCATGGCTGGTTCTGGGCCACACTTGGGGCCGGCCCAGGCCACGTTGCAGCAGAGTTGGGGCCGGGGGAGGGGCGCCCCATGCCCTGGCAGGTTGGGGGCCAGGCTAGTTGGGGACTAGGGGGAGGGGTACCCCTCCCCTGGCCGCAGTAGGTCTCCGGGTAGGTTCCTTGAGTGCTTGCGGGGTGCTAAATAGGCTGCTGCGCGGCCGCGCAGCTTACAGGGAACTTAGAAGAACTCACAATGTTGGCTGCAGTCTCACTTGGGAATACATGTAAAGACCCACAGTTAGGAAGTGTTTACTCTCACAACCAAATTGTGCCATTAAGGGCCCAGTTTTCAGAGGTGCTGAGTATCCGCAATTCTAGTTGAAGTCAGCGGGACCTGTAGGTGCTCAGCACCTCTGTAGATCAAGTCCTTGAAGCACAGGCTTGTGTTGGGGTGATGTGGAACTGAGCCAGCTCATGAAAGCTCTGAGAAAGAATGGGCCTCAAGAGGCACAAGTCTCTTCCTCCACTGCCCAGTGTGCACAAGGGTGTGTACCAGATTTTTAGAATAATGCAGCCTTGTCCCCTGTCCACATCCAGCCAGTTCTTCGGGCCAGGGCAGAGGTGGAGGAGCAGAGCTATGATCCACCGCCTCCCCGCCCTCATTGAGGCAGTGTGTTTCATTGGGCATGCAGGGAGGGGAGTACATTTTGAGAATGGTACTTGGTGGCAGAGAAGGTGTTGGATAGGAACTTGGGACATTTTGCAATGATATTTTTTCTTTGGGCTTCCATGCTGACTACTCCTTCTTGCTTTTGTTGGGCATTTCCTTTAATGCATCCCTTACTGGTAAGCATTTTGTGCTCTGCGGTGAATTACATTTCAAAAGGAGTACTAGTTAATCCTTTCCCTCAGTCCTTAACCTCAGACTCTTTTGCAATATTTTTCAGCTTTGGAAGCAATCTCGATTAGAGGAGCCATGCCTCATGTGACTGTCAGGTCTGACCATCTCTCCTCTGAAGCCTAAAAGGAGGGAAGCCCATAGCTGGAAAGGTGAGCCTGGAAGCTGAAAGACAAAAAACACCAATTGGAAACATAAATGTATCCTTCCTGCAAATGTTCATGCTAATCAACCCTGGTGATAGAATGTTCCCAGAAAGGAAACACTAAATTGGCGGCCAAAGTGAATTCACTGGAAAATTAAAGCAAATGTTCAAGGTCATGCATTTGCCCAGCTCTAGTTGTGATCTTCTCTAGTGTGGCCAGAGCCTGGTGAGAGCACTACCCAGCCCCAGCCATGATAATTGACAAGTGTGTGCAAACTCAGCCTATTGTTTCAAATATCACACATGCACTTAATTGCTTGTTTTAAATATGAAATGGATCAAAAATGAACAGACGAGTAAAGTGAAATGCTCTGTAGAATTCATATCACTAGTCTGATTTTATAAATACTCTGGGGTACATTCTTCTCTCATTCAATGCATGGGAGTCCTATTAGTGTTAATGGAAGCTATGTGAATGCACTGAGAAGAATATCTCCCTCTGAATTTGAAGAGGAAGTTTCATACTTGGTCATACATGAAGGAAAGAGAGAATATTTATATCACAAGCAATTTGCTTTGCCAGGGAATGGTTAGGAAAGCAGAGGGAATAACTAGCAGTGTAATGATGGGGTTATTAGCAGTGGGGGCTTAACAAGGGAGTTACCAAGATAGTGGATTTGGAAGGTGTAACAGGGGGCAGAGATATTTAATGGATGGAGGTTGTCACAGTTCATGGCAACTGCATCTGTATTCTCCCTGTGTGGTCCTTCAAGGGCATCTACTCTAGTCCCCCAGCTCCTCAGACATCACCCTTCTTGGGTAGATACCTGTATCTCTCTCCCTCCTGACCAGGTTGCACAGTTCCCTGTCTTTACTGTGATATCCCCAGCAAGCCAGGCTGTATCTGCACTTTGCTTTCTCTCCAGATGCTATAAACTGCATAATGGCCCACAGTTATAAATAACCACACAGCCCTTCCTAAGCAAACCCATTCATTCTTAAGGTGGAAAGCATTACAGAGAAAATATATTTAAAACAATAAAAGAACCTACATGCATGCTAAATAAAAACCTTACCAGAGGTCACCCCAACTCCAGCGTTGGGCTCTAGAAGGTGTCAGTCCTCCCAACCCTTCCACAAGGATTGGGGCCCTGCTTGGACAGAAAGTCCTGTCCATTTGTTGGATCAGAAAGAAGGCCCTGAGTCAGTTTAAACTCAGACTATTTATCCAAAAGTTTTTTCTTTGTCTGTTGGTCTCTGGAAAATCCTATTTGAACTAGTATATGTGAGTCTCCTCAGGAGATGGTACCTCTCTGGAGGGTTACAACCTGGCCAATTTGCCTTAATCACCATCCATTGCTTTTAGTTCCTGGAGGAGCTGTTGTAGCCCTCCCCCATGGAGCAGAATACATAAACCATTCATTTAAAACAATGGACCCCAAAGGTACTTAAACGAATTCAGTAAGTTTCCCCAAGGATATGCAGGAAACTGCCAAATCTGTCACAAAGGTAACTAAATAATAAATGGACAGGAGCTTTGTCCATCAGGAGAATCATTGCAAAACAGATTTTATGTGGAGAGGAAACACATATTTTTAAATTTAAAAAACTGGGACACTATTGTTGGCCCAATGGATTTGAGATAATCGGAAAGTGGAGTGTAGGCAAAAGACTCTGCACAAGATTTTATGTGAATGATGTTACCAGTCTTCTATCAGCTCCTATTAATTCTACATCCAAAGTGTGCGACCATGAGGACACAAAATAAGCTACTTGTTAAATGCTGCTGATTTCCAACAAATATTCTGATCTGTTTTCCCGGGCTGATGGAACCGTTCCTGTAGCTCAGCTGTGGGGAGCCAGAGAGGAATGGGGAAAGAGATTTGTCACTAGGAACCTGGGCAGCATTTTCCATCTCAAATTTAAATTCTTTATATGTGTCCTTTGGCTCATTAGGAGGTTTATTTTGGTGTCTGCTAGATTCTGTTATTCATTTGTATACCAAGTTCATTTATGGAGCATTACAAGTACAACTACTTCTATAAGAAAAGTAGGTCATGAACGTTTTTCACAAGGGTAAATTATTAGTTTTCAGAGTAACATGTGAGTGTGACTTCACAAAGCATTTGCTTGCATCTACTAACTTATAAACTTGAGCACTTGCTCCAAGCTGAAGCAATAGTTCAAGCCAATAATTGTTTAAAGTCTAATTAAATTATAAATCCCTTAGGGCAGAAATCCGGTTTTCTTCTATAATGTATAGGACTGAGTATAATGTTGGTGCTTAACAAATACATAATAATATATTATTTATTACAGGTGACACCTAGAGTTAAGGTTGTCTGACATTTTCCATTAGAAGACCCTGTTTTCAGTCCTTATAACTTTGCCAAACTTCAACAATTTAGGATGAGTATCCATGCTAGGTGTCTGCCTCAGGCAGTTTTTCTGTTGTATGGGGTTTTTTTTTGGGGGGGGGGGGGGCACCATTTCCAAGATCAAGGATAGGGAAAATACATTGTTTTGCTCATGTTAAAAAATTCTGGTGACTTTTTCTTTGAAAAGCTCAAGGGTACCCATGCTTAGAAGTAAGCAGTGTCCTTTTTGTCAGGGTTATGCCTTTTGCTATCCCCGTGAAAATGTGCTCAAATTTGACCAAGTTGCAAGCCTTTGAAACATTGCTATTTGCACATGCTCAGTAGAGACTGTTTTAATTTTAGCAGCTAAAATCCCATAAGATCCCATTCTCACTGAGCATCCGCTCATAGTTCCTAGTGCTGATCAGACTCTGCATGCACCCATTCCCACAAAGTGACTGATGTGCTTCATCCCCTCACAACTCCTATGTGTGACTGGAATATGCATGTTCCAGCCCAGGACAACAGGGGTGAAGCTGGATTTTCCCTGTAATTGCTGCTTCCAACTGATCCAGGCTAGGACAGGGTCAGGCACCTAACCTTTCTCAGCAGGGAACCTTTCTCTCTAGTGCTCTCAATGACTCTCCCCACCCCTTCGCCTGCTGGCACCCAGGCAGCATGGAACACAAAGTCTGATTTGAATGCATCTGATCTGGAACTGGTGGGGGGAGAAGGCTGGACTGGGAGCTGGTGAAGGAAATTGTGGGTGGGACTGGGAGCCTGTTGGAGTATACACTAAGTTTGCTGGGAGGAGACTGGGACTATGAACCAGTGTGGGAGGAGCGGTGGTGTAGTGAATGAGGAAAGAAAGAGAAAGGAGGGTCTCAGGGTTAAAGTCATTGAATGCTGCCCTGGCAAATTAGTTTCTATTCTTGTCTCTGCCACAGAGCTCCTATGCAATGTTGGGAAAATCACTGAAACCAGACTTTTCATCGGTGGTCACTAATTCTGTGTATCTCATTTTCTGGGTGCCCAATCTGAGACCCTTGGATCTGATTTGCAGAAGTGCTGAATACTCACAGTTACAACTTAAGTCCATGGGAGCTTTGCTTTGGACATATAAAATGCTATTTTAATGCTAAATACTCTGAAAAATGAGGTCCTACGTGTCTCAACTTGGGCACCAAAAACAGTGGAAATGTATGACTTTAATCTCTCTGTGACTCAGTTCCCCATCTGTAAAATGAGGATAATGTCCCCTCATCTCACAGGAGTGTTGTTCAAATAAATTCATTAATATTTGTGATACTATAGTTATGAGTTTTATGCAGGGTAAAACGGATTTATCTGTGTTTAGACCCCATTGGGAGTTGGGCATCTGAGTGCTAAAAACAAGCACACTTCTGTGAGCTGTTTTCAGGTAACCTTGCAGCTTTGGGGCAAGTGATTCAGACCCTGGGTCTGTGTTGGAGCAGACAGGAGTGTCTGGCTCAGCAAGACAGGGTACTGGAGTCCTGAGCTGGCAGGGAAAACAGGAGCAGAGGTAGTCTTTGCACATCGGGTGGCAGCTCCCAAGGAGGTTTCTGTGATCCAACCTGTCACACTGGCATTTCCTAACTTTGGGTGCTTGGTTTCACAGCCTTAATAATATTCTTTTAACATAGGTAGAGGTGGGTTTTTTGTTTGTTTGGGTTTGGTTTGGTTTGGTTTGATTTGATTTTGTATCTTTTCATTATGTTTTCTTTATCATAGTCAGGAAATGCTCAAAGGCAAAACCCCCAATCTATATGAAGGCCAAACTCATGTTGAGTTTATCAAGCAGACCTCAGCTTGAATATTTCCTTAGGCATATAAGAGACACTAAGAACCTTCTGGTTTGACAATTTAAATGTTAACAGCTGCTCTGGACTGTTGGCTGTGTGACTGTTGACTGAATGATATTGTGAAAAACTGTCTGTGCTGATCCATGTTTGTTGTCTCAAATGAAGTGGAATGCTCCCTTTAATCAAATCATTGTGTAACATGTTTTAGTTGAGATTAATTCACTGCTGTTTGACTCCTGTTTTACACCAGTGCAACACCATTGATTTCAATGTTTTGTTTTTATTTAATGCCTTATTTATCTCAACATTAGTGTAAGTGGGAAGAATTTTTAGAGCGCTCTCCCAGTGCTCTAAAAAACCCCACCTCCACGAGGGGCATAGCTCTGAGCGCTGGGAGTGCGGCTCTCAGCGCTGGAGCACCGTCTACACTGGCGCTTTACAGCGCTGAAACTTGCTGCGCTCAGAGTATGTTTTTTCACACCCCCGAGCGAGAAAGTTGCAACACTGTAAATTGCCAGCGTAGACCAGCCCTCAGTAGTGTCCTCTATGCACTGTGCAGAAAAAAAGGTGGAGGTCACAAAAGAAGTTTTTTGGAACTCCCTGATCCCAGGGCCCAGATCTATACTGGCACTGTCCCTGGTGTAATTTAAAGCAGCCGCGGGGCTGACTACAGCCCCAAGGGGCCAGTGCACTAGCCTGGGACTGTTGGAGCAGAGTTGTACTCCTCCCACATCCTCATGACAGGAGATTGTTCATCTGGCCAGTTTTAAGCCAGCTTTCCAGCTGCTTTGCTTTGCCAGTTTTAAGAGCAGCTCAAAGCAGCCAGACCGGGGGTTAGGACCTGAGCCCTGTGGAAATATTAACCAAGTTTTGGTTATTCTGCTTGCTAGCTGAAGATTGGAGATTTTTCTTCAAGACTGGATGTTTTTCTAAAAGATCTGCTCTAGGAATTATATTGGGGAAGGTCTATTGCCAGTGTTTTACAGGAGGTTAGACTAGATTATCACAATGGTCCCTTCAAGCCTTGGAATGTATGAATCTATGCTTTTGATCAGGCTATAATTAGTTTCTTGTGCCTTTGATCATTTTCTGATGCACATGAAGAAAATATAGCAAAAAGATCCAACCACTTGTAAGCAGTATCTTGTGCTCTCAGTGCTCCTCCTGCTGGGAAGGAGCATAACATATAAAGTATTCTAATGGGTGCGCTTATCACTACTCATGCCTACTTGCGGCATAATTATTCCATACTTCAATATAATTTTTTTTGACAACTCTCCACCCAACATTCAGCTTTCATATCACATACCTGTGTTAAGATGAATAAAATAAAGGTGCCAATTTGCAATCTGTCCGTACATTTATGAAGATCTAGTATTAAAAATGAGAGGAACCAATGTTGGGTTAAAATGTGGATTCTGGAACGCATTTTTCCCCCCAACCATGGAGTTGCTAAGCACTGTGTCCCTTGGCTGCAACAGAGTACTGCACAGAGCAATTCAGGGGTCTAGGGAGGGAGGCAAAAGCGGCTTTAAGACATCTTTATGCTTCCTCAATCCTAGGTGATCTGTGTACCATGCCAGAGTCCCAGCATAAACTGGAGCAGCCTGAAGACTTGTGCTAGTTGCCCGTGGCCCCAAGAGCTGTTCCAATGGTACCAACTGCAAACAGTCCCAATACAGCAAGCAGGTGTCAGCTGGGTATGGTGATGTCCTGACTATTTCCCCGTATGCCAGTTACAGGGATGGTGAAGGGAATGCTACACTAACTCTATGATCTCCAAGAATCTCCTCTTCCCTGAGGTAATCCTTCCATGGCCAATTCTTCTGGCTTAAGGGCTGTTCTGCACTGGTCATGCTATTCAACGAGGCTGCAGTGCAGCGGAGAATCTGGCTTGTGGGCCTGATTCTCCACTGCCTTGCACCTTGTATAGCAATTTACAACTGCTTAAAAGGAATGTAAAGTGGGTGTAAAATACTTCTCTTTTGGTTTGGGAAGCTTTACCACTGTAAAGGGTAGACCATAACCACCTGGATCACCTGGATCGATCGGTCTTCAGCTGTCGTTAAGACAGCACCGATCACAACACATCCGCCATTCTTCTCGCATTCTTGCCTTTCTTCTCCACGTTCGTCCAAAACGTTTTACAATGTCATCTTCCCATCTTCTTAGAGGCTGATCAGGTGGTCTTTTCTGTTCTCACGGGTACCACTCAGTAATGATTGTGGTCCACCTATTTTCCGTGAACTATGTGGCCCACCCATCGTATCTTATTACATCTGCCTTCCACAACAATATCTTTCACACCGTTGCGTTCTCTAATCATTTCATTTGGGATACAATCCAGAAGGGAAATTCCCAACATAGCTTGTTCCATGGCCCTTTCAGCTACCGACAGCCGCTCTTCTTCTCTGTTCGTCAGTGCTCACATTTCACTGCCATACAGCATGGCTGGCAGCACTGTTGAATGGAAGATATTTGTACGTGTGGTCTTGTCGATTTTTCCTTTGAGGATGTCCTTGATGGAATTAAACGCACACTATCCTGCCCGAATCCTTCGCGAGAGTTCTTCATTCATGTCTTGGCACATATTAACTTCTTGGCCCACTTGGTTCCACTTCTTCAGTTTCTTCTCCTCTTACTGTTATTTGGGCTTTTCGTAAGACATCTGATCGCATGTATTTCGTTTTGCAACGGTTCATTTTCAGACCGACCTGACTGCTTTTCTTGTCAAGTCTTCGTAGCATGCTCTGCAGTTGGTTGGTGCTTTCGGCAATTAATACGATGTCGTCCACGAATCTGAGATGAGATAATCGTTCTCCATTTATATTAACACCACTCCTCCAAATGATCTTGTTCATAACCATTTCAAGGCAGGCGGCAAATAGTTTTGGTGAAATCGTATCTCCTTGCTTTACGTCTTTCTCGATTGGGATGCGGAGGGGAGTTTCGAGGAGAGTAATGTCTGTTGCACATCCAGTATTCACTTCCTTCAACAAACTGATATACTGTGTGTTAATGCCCTGCTCTGCAAGCGCCTCTAATATTGTGTTGAACTTGACGCTATCGAAGGCCTTATCATAGTCGACGAAAGCAATGCACAGTGGAAGTTTGTATTCCCTTGCTCTTTCTGGGAGCTGGCTAAGGGCAAATATATGGTCGATCATGCTGAAATTACTTTGAAACCCTGCCTGCTCTCTCGGCTGTTATTCATCCAGACTCTGCGAGAGTCGGTTCGTTATCACCTTTGTAAAGAGTATAGATATGAGAGAGCAGGCATATAGACAATAGTTCTTAGGATTTTCTCGATCCCCCTTCTTGTACAGCAAGATGGCATTCGACTCTTTCCAGTTTGATTGTATTTTTCCTTCTTCGAGATATCGCCTGAATCTTAAAGCGAGGGCCTTCCAAAGTTTTTTGCCTCCTGCGGAAATCATTTCTGACATTATTCCATCTTTGCCTGGAGATTTTCCCTTCTTCATCTGGTGTAGTGCACTTTGGACTTTGCTGACAATTATTTGGGGGACGCGTTCTTCTGTCTCTTGGAGCGTTAGGAGGGGGATGTTAATTCTTGATTTGAATATATCTGTATAGAAATCCTTGCAGACCTCCTCCATCTCTGCTGTGTCAATTACTGTCTCTCCGTCCTTGTTCTTCAATGCTGTTACACTCAATCTATACTGCGCCAATTCCCGCTTGCATGTCCTGAGGCTCTTGCGTGATTCAGCTGTTTTAAGGAGTTTTTCTTTCCGGAAGTTCTCAAATTCGTCCTTCAGTTTTTGTCGTATAAGCTTGCACAGAATGGAGTACTCGAGGTTGTTATCTGAGCTCCTTTTCATATTTCTCCACTTTTCTAACAAGCTTTTCGTTTCGTTCGAGATTCTTCCCTTTGCCTTCTTCATCTTCAATTTCAGCTGCTTTTTATGCAACGTCTCAGCTTGTCAGCAAATATACTATAGTCCTTGTCACACTTTTCTGTCTGGTTCCAGTCAAACCCAGAAATTGCTTTCTTCAGCTTTGCTTCATCAAATGTCTTTGGGCGCTGTTTCGTGTTTGCCATCTGTAATGCTTTCTTTTCCACTACTTCATCGAAAATCAACTTGGCTCTAAGCAGGCGATGGTCACTGCCGGTGCTGAAGGGCTGCACCACAGAGACGTCTTGAACGATGCGCCTTTTATTGACTAAAATATAGTCGATTTCATTCTTACTCTTCGTGTTTGGAGCGATCCATGTCCACCTAAACAGGGTTCAAAAAAAGAACTAGATAAGTTCATTGAGGATAGGTCCATCAATGGCTATTAGCCAGGATGAGCAGAGATGGTGTCCTTAGCCTCTGTTTGCCAGAAGCTGGGAATGGGCGACAGGGCATGGATCTCTTCATGATTACCTGTTCAGGACACTGTCGGAAGACAGGATACTGGGCTAGATGGAGCTTTGGTCTGACCCAGTAGGGCCATTCTTATGTTCTTACGTTCTTAACTGTAATTTACACTCACTTTAAGGCACCTGTACACTGAACGAATGATGTAAAGTGCCATTAATTTAAATTTAAATTAATTTAAATGAGACTCAGACCCACTTTGTATAGGTTTAAAAGACAACCCAAGGAGCAACACAGCAGAGAATTGGGCCATGTAGAAAGCACCTCAGGAGAACAACAGAAGCACAGATAAAGAGGATGTGGGTCACATCAAGAGCAACTAATCCTCCTCTTAAGAAAGAAATTTGTCTGTGGGGGGGAATCCATAATACTTTTAAAAAGAAAATCTTGTTTAAAGGGAAAGTGTTCACATAATAAACTGAGTATTCTAAAGTGAGAGACAGCTTCCTGTGACAATTCAGCCCTGCTAACCTCTCAGGGCATGTCTACACTACAGCAGCTACAGATGCATAACTACGGCCTGCAGCTGTGCAGCTATAGTGTAGATGCTTCCAACATCAATGGAAGGGGTTTTAGGGTCAGTGTAGGTAATCCACCTCTCTGAGAGGCGGTAGCTAGGTTGATGGAAGAATTCTTCAGTCAACCTAGCTACATCTGCAGCAGGAATTAGGTCACAGACCTGAGCAATGTAACTAGGTCAACCTAAGTTTAAGGCCTCTCTAATGGAGGTGAATCTTGGATAATATTAGAGGTTAGCAACATGGCAACCGTCTCCTATGCACAATCTGTGCAATTGATTATGTAAGCTCTGACTAAAGTAAACTCTTGAAATCTGTCATTCTATGAAAAACTTCCAAAGGCTAAAACTGTTGTTTAAACTCCAATGATGGGGCCGATTTTCAGCTTGGCTGATCTATCTGTTATGTTCTGTCGATCTAAAATTGCCATGATAGTCTCAGCTGGAAAAGGCATTTCTTATTTCCTGCCCTCAACTGATGTTTAGTGTTATTGTGCATTGTTAGGCAGTGGCCATTTTTCACCTCAGAGTGGCTGCATTTCAGTGGGGATGTATACAGGCTAGACTGGGCCTACCCTTGCATAGATGTTCAAGGGAGGAGGGTGCATGGAACTGCCCACAAGCACATAATTGACCAAGGTACAATTCCATGAGGCACCATAGCACCCTTTTTTCTTGCACTAGCCACACAACACTAGTCTATTAAAATCGAGATAGGTAAAGCCCCTCCTCACCAACCCCCAAAATTGGCCCAGCTTGAAGAGAAGCATATACTTCATCCTTTCAAAGGGCGACACAACTCCAGTATACAAACCCCTACAGGAATTCTGGCTGAATCAGCCAGAATTCCTCCAAGAGCTCCTGCTGTAGTATGGTTGCCCAACCTTCCTTCCTGCAGTGTGACCATGGGTTTAAGAGCTACAATCTGACCATAGCACTTTGAGATCTTTTTGGCTGAATTACACTATATAACTAAATTCAGCACAGGAAAGCTGCTTACTGTGGCTGAAGTTCATCAACTATCCAGTGTGTTTGTCTTGGAAGTTGTTTCAAAATCTGAGACTGCCCTGCCACTTTTGCTTGACGGTCTCCTTCTGGCAATAGACATAAATCAGACGTCCATGACAACTATATTTGATCTTTCACTGCCCTTTCAGAGGGATGATGGTGAGGTGCCGTTGAATCATCTGTGGGACCTGGAAGGGATGGCTTTACAGTGGCTCCATTCATTCTTGGCAAGGAGGACCCAGAGAGGGCTGTATCAGGCCATTGCTCATTCTGCTCCAGGACTCTCACGAGTAACATCCTGCGCAGTTCCAGCTCATCACCCTCATTCCTGTTCACTGTGAATATGTGGCTACTGGGGGGGATTATGGGGGATTTCGGCATGCAATATCATTCCTTTTTCACATCAAACGCAGATTTGGCAGTATTCTTGCTTTTCTGGTACTTAAATTAGTTAGGTTCCTAGATGAAAACTAGCTGGCTTAAACTCAGTCTATTTAGTGAAGATGATGTTTGCGGGCAGGGGATGGATAGGTTTATAAAGAACACATAATTCCAGCTCAAACTGAATTTTAAAAAAAAATCTAATTACAAAATCAATGGATGAGGGCAATGGACTATAGGTAATATGGGGACCTTATTAAAGCATTTGATGCAATGGGAGTATTCACAAATTAAATGTTTCAAAAATTCATTCAGTGTGGTTCAGATATGAATGCTTATGGATTGAAAACCAGATTGCAACCAAAGGACAGATTGTATTAAATTGGGACATTAGGTGCAGGAGGTTATTAATTATTATTAATATTTATATTACAGTAGTATACACACATGTGAAGACAAGATCTATGCCCCAGGGAGTTTACAGGCAAAGGCCCCTTTCTGAAAATGAGTATGCATGAGCAGAACACACTGCTGTGTTCACACAGAGTCACTTGCAGGATGGAGACACAGACACAAGAAGAGACATTTTTATTGCAATTTAAGATACTGCCGGGATGTGATGGGACACCCCCACCCCTTTAGTGGAAAGGCTAATGAGTATTCCTGCATTCAGGCAGCACCAATTAGGCATACCTGCAGAACATGCTCCACCTTGAGAAGTGGTGATTAGGAGGGGAGTTTTCCCAGGAACAGAGAAGCTGTTAGGCACTGCTAGTGAGCTCCAGTAACAAGTGGAGCTCAGCCTGAAGCAATTGCTAACCCTTTCCTTCATCCCTACCTCCTATTTGAGGCAGAGGGACACTACTTCACTTGGTATGAGTGAAGGCTTTGGAGGGCTGCTTCCAGCCAGTGACTTGTGGTGGGTTCTGGGAAGTGCCGCCAGGGACTAGAGACAAGGGGACTGTACTCTGGGGAGTAAAAAGAGTCTGGGAGTGAGCTGGACTCCTGCTGGGAACAGTAAGATTGCCTAGGAGTGGGGATTTCTCTAGGGGACCCAGGGGCAAGATACTCTGGCTTAAGCCCCAGCTGAGGGCCTTCTTTCCTAGGATTGGTGTTAAAAAGATGGGGAGGAGAAGGAGCAGAGAACAGACTGATCCATTTTTCCAGGACAGGAGGGAGCAGAGCTGCCCTGAGCTACAGGGCTCTTTCTGCTTTCCTTCCTCTATCCAAAAACCCATCTTGGCTCCTGAGGGAAGGGAAAGAGCTCTGCCTCCGGCAGCAATCCTGACTGTCTAGT
Organism: Trachemys scripta elegans; assembly: GCF_013100865.1. Taxonomy (NCBI): domain Eukaryota; kingdom Metazoa; phylum Chordata; order Testudines; family Emydidae; genus Trachemys; species Trachemys scripta. The sequence continues at coordinate 172,346,933 of NC_048299.1, forward strand.
CTTCCCCAGGAGGTGGGTAAGGGGAAAGGCAGCCAATCAAAGAGGGTTGTCCCTTAGACCAGGCTGAAAATCACTAGCAAGCTGGAGCTTCTGACATCATTGGGAGACTAGCTCCAGCAGGGATAAAATCATGAGACATGGCAACATTGCTTATGGTATAAATAAAATGTGCTATATAGTTGCTACAACTGCATGAATAAATCATGGGTATGTTGTAAATGCGAGAATGTGCAACATGCGAAAGAATGCTTGAAATATGATGGCACTGTTGCTACTCCAACCACAAACCTCCCGCAGTCCTATATTCTTCTTTAGCTAAATCAATAGCTCTTTTACTTTCAGATGTGAAGATTCCCAGTGCAATTTATGCTGGCATGGTTTCTTCACAAACAAAGATAATCCTTCACTTGATGTTTCACTTCACTGGCTTGATCCTGCAAAACTCTGCTTGTCTGAGAATGAGTTACACAGGTGAGTAGTCCCATTGATTGCAGTGAAACTGACCACTTAAGAATTATACAGCTAAGTGTTTTCAGAATTGGGACCTCAAATCTACATTTGATTTTTGGTGCTGATCCTGTTGCATTTTGTATGACCACATAACCAGGGGAAAACACATTTGGGCAGGCAAGGCCCTTCATGGCATTTCAGTCTGTTTGTCTGGATGTAATGTGGTAAACTTGAACACGACATCCTATCAATTCCAAAATCTCAGGGAATGTTCTACGCACTGATGGACAGAACCCTGTTGAAAACTGAAAGACTGGAAAACGCTATTTGCATTTAAAGTTATTCTTTGCTCCGCCTGCTGTGATCCACCTAACACAGTGGTTCTCAAACTTTTGTTCTGGTGACCCCTTTCAAATAGCAAGCCTCTGAGTGTGACCCCCCCTTATAAATTAAAAACACTTTTAAATATATTATATTATATTATATTATATTATATTATATTATATTATATTATATTATATTATATTATATTATATTATATTATAAATGCTGGATTCAAAGCAGGGTTTGGGGTGGAGGTTGACAGCTCGCGACCCCCCATGTAATAACCTCACCGCCCCCAGTTTGAGAACCTCTGACCTAACAGCTGTGGGGCAGATGCTCAGCCAGCAGGGGGAGCCAGAGGGAAGGAGGCTTCCTTTCTCCCTCCATCCTAGCATGTTGCCTCCCCAAAGCCTGCTGCATGATGGGCAAGAGAGAGAGAGAGAGAGCAGTAGCTGTCTGGGAAAGGTACTTTGGAGGGGAGGCAAGGAGAGATATATGGAATCCCTGGGATCTGGTTGAACGGGGAATGTGAGTGGGGGCAGGAGGGAAAAATAAGGGGCACACAGAGCCCTGGGGCTGGGGTCGAATGGGAGGTAGATAGAGCCCCTGGCATGAGGGAGGGGACAACATGGGGCAGAAGTCCCTGCAAGGGAGGGAGAATAAGAGGGTGACACACTGGAAGCTTGTGTGTGGGACAGGTACTGGGGGAATGGAGGGGTGCAAGGACTCTTTGGTCTTGGCCTGCAGAAATAATGAAGTATGCAATCCCCTTAGTTTATTTCAATATAGGACCCAGTTCTGCAACTCTTAACACTGCTGAGAAGTAATTGTGTGTTTTCTGACTTGTGTGATTAAAATCTTATATTTAATATTAAATAGCTTAATTTTTGTGTGTGACTAACTTTTGAAGAAAATAAAATGAAAAAAGTAGTTTTTATTAAAAAAAAAAAAAAAGTAAAGAAACATACAATCAAATTTTAACCAAAGAAGGAACTATGGAGCGGCACAATATACCCCCACCTCAGTCTCATAAATCCTGCTAAATGTGATTAAGAATTGTAGAATCAGGACATTAACCATTATACATTATTTACTTGATTAATCAGTAATAGTTACCAGTCATCCTGTTACACTTCATTACAAACTATTCTTTGGTTAAATTTTTTTGTACGTTTCTTTTTCGTTTTTGTTTTGTCTGTTTTATTTTTCTCTAATGTTTATTGTATTTAACAACTAAGGCCACACGCCTGCAAACACTTGGCCACATGAGTAGAAAGGTGAATAGAAAGCTGGCTAGATCGTCAGGCTCAACGAGTAGTGATCAATGGCTTGATGTCTAGTTGGCAGCTAGTATCAAGCAGAGGGCCCTAGGAGTTGGTCCGGGAGCAGGTTTTGTTCAACATCTTCATGATTGATCTGGATGATTGGATGGATTGCACCCTCAGCAAATTCACGGATGACAATAAGTTGGAGGGGAGAGATAGATATGCTGGAGCGCAGGGATACGCTCCTGAGTGACCTCGACAAATTGGAGGATTGGGCCAAAAGAAATCTGATGAGGTTCAACAAGGCCCAGTGGAGAGTCCTGCACTTAGGATGGAAGAATCCCGTGCACTGCTACAGGCTGGGGACTGACTGGCTAAGCAGCAGTTCTGCAGAAAAGGACCTGGGGATTACAGTGGATGAGAAGCTGGATATGAGTCAATTGTGTGCCCTTGTTGCCAAGAAGGGTAACAGCATATTGGGCTACATTAGTAGGATCATTGCCAGCAGATCGAGGGAAGTGATTATTCCCCTCTATTCGGCACTGGTGAGGCCACATCTGGAATATTGCATTCAGTGTTGGGCCCCCCCATTACAGAAGGAATGTGGACAAATTGGAAAGAGTCCAGCAGAGGGCAACAAAAATGATTAGGGGGCTGGGGCACATGACTTATTAGGAGAGGCTGAGGGAACTGGGCTTATTTAGTCTGCAGAAGAGAAGAGTAAGGGAGGGATTTGATAGCAGACTTCAACTACCTGAAGAGGGGTTCCAAAGAGGATGTAGCTAGGCTCTTCTCAGTGGTGGCAGATGACAGAACAAGGAGCAATGGTCTCAAGTTGCAGTGGGGGAGGTCTAGGTTGGATATTAGGAAAAACGACTTCACTGGGAGGGTGCTGAAGCACTGGAATGGGTTATCTAGGGAGGTGGTGGCATCTCCATTTTTAGATGTTTTTAAGGCCTGGCTTGACAAAGCCCTGGCTGGGATGATTTAGTTGGGGTTGGTCCTGCTTTGAGCAGGGGGTTGGACTAGATGACCTCCTGCGGTCTCTTCCAACCCTAATCTTCTATGATTCTATGAGTAGCTTTACACAAGAAAGTACTTACTGACTTCTGTGGGAATTAAATACGTACTTAAGTTATTTCCTGAATTGGGATGCTTACTTAAAATAGTGACTATAACTTTGGTCAGAACCAGACTTTGCCATGGTGTGCTAACCTCTCTGAATCTCTGAGGATTCTGTTCTGTTCTGTTATTTATAGATTCTTAGACTACCCTCACCAGTGTAATATTGGACCACCTCAATAAGGACTAATAACTCATAGTTCATGCTTTTTCTCCTCAAGTCAGGACTTCATCCCCAGCCATTTTTATTTGGGCATGCCCAGCCTCCATGCCTATCCTCCATTTGGCTATCTTCTCGTGTGACATCTGCCCTTACGTTTCTACCTCTGTCATTTTTCTACTCCGTTCTTTTTAGGAGGTGGCTAGCTGGCCCCATTTTATGGACTGGCCAGTTGCTCTTCCCACCTCAAATAAGGTCCCAATAGTAATGATATTTCAGCCACATTGCACATATAGTATTTTGGATCTCTGGTTAGATGGTTGGATTATATGCAATGTGGCCAAGTTAATGTTACTATTGAAACTTTGGGTCAGTTCATCAGCTGCTATAAAGTCCCACTGACTTCAATGGAATTATGCCAGTTGAGGATCTGGCTCCTTAACTTTTGCATTTCCTTACATTGTAATGTTCACATTTGTAACCTTAATGTTGCATCAATATAGATTTTTTTCTATTTTATATGTGAGAGCAGTTATGTCGCAGTTATATCCAAGTATAAAAATATACTGTATCTTTGTGACATAGAGGTAACCTCCGCACTTGCAGTAGAAAGGAGGCTGCAGCATTTTCTGGCAGGTAACATGATTTTAGTAAGGCTTTTGCCACAGTCCCACATGACAGTTGTTCCCTATGTCCACTGAAGATAGGACAAGAAGTAATCAGCTGAATCTGAAGCAAGGGAGATTTAAGAAATCATGAAAAGCTTTCTAACGCTAAAGATAGCAAGCAGTGGAGCAGGCTTCCAAGGGAGGTTGTGGAATCCTTGTTATTGGAGGGTTTTAATAATAAGTTAGACAAATACCAGTTAGGGATGGTCTAGGTATACTTGATCCTGCCTCAGCACAGGAGGCTGCATTAAATGACCTCTCGAGGTCCCTTCCACCCCTACATTTCTATGATTCTGTGCCTTTCAAGGAAGTGAAGCATGTGTTTCAAGCACACACATTTTTCTCTTGTGACAAGTGGTGAGCCAACAATTTAGCAGTCTTAGTGGCATGTCAGTGCCATTTACTGTAACGTTTTGATGTTGCCTTTTAAGTTATTATTCTATTTAAACATAATAATATTTCCCTTTTCAGAGAAAAAGTGCCTAGCAATCAAATAGCTTACAGAAAAAAAACACCCTCCTTTTGAATGGAAACATGAGGTAACTGAAACTCAAGCACTACCAGAATGCACTCTGGCTGGCCAGAGAGAATTGGGCAGGTAAGAGATGCCAGCACTCACTCCAACTGCTTACCTATGAACAGCTCAAAGCTCATGGCTTGGAGATCCAAAATCCATGGTATCCAAATTATCCAAATTCAAATCTAGTTCCCCTAGTAATTTACTGGATAGAGAAGCTAACTTTGGGCTAGTTTCTAATCTCATTTGCACCAGTGTAGCTTTACTTGCCTTTTACATCGTGTAGGCATTTATTTACACTTGTGTAAGATGCACCCACTCTGATTTGGTAGTATTTTATACCCACTTTGCATTCACTTTGCACAGGTGTAAATGACTGAGCAAGGTGCATGGCTGTGGAAAATCAGGTCCATAAATTTTACTGTGGAGATCTTGCAAAATGGTAGGCATGCCATGACAACAATGCTGAATTGCTAGGTATGCCCTCAAAAGATGCATGTGTGTGATATGCCTCACCCTTGCATTTGTTTGCTAAGATCTTTTTTGAAAAATGTTAACTCCTCAGCATTGGAGCTTTTGGCTTGTTAGCAATTTAGAGTTAACAAAAGATTTAATTTAATATATTTAAAGGTTCAGCAAAATCATTGGCTGCAGCTGGCAGGGGGATGTGTTAGAATAGTGGTTCTCAACCAGAGGCACAAGTACCCCTGGGGTTACACAGAGATCTTCCAGGGGGTACATCAACTCATCTAGATATTTGCCTAGTTTTACAACAGGCTACATAAAAAGCACTAGCAAAGTCAGTACAAACTAAAATTTCATATAGAGAATGACTTGGTTTATACAGCTCTATATACCAAAATGTAAGTACAATATTTATATTCCAATTGATTTATTTAAATAATTAAATGGTAAAAATGAGAAAGTAAGCAATTTTTCAGTAATAGTGCGCTGTGACACTTTTTTGTATTTTTATGTCTGATTTTGTAAGCATGTAGTTTTTAAGTGAGGTGAAACTTGGGGGTATGCAAGACAAATCAGACTCCTGAAAGGGGTACCGTAGTCTGGAATGGTTGAGAGCTAGTGAGTTAGAAGACCCCACTGTCAGAAAATAGCAGTAGTATAACAATCAAGCCTTCAGAAGAAGAGCACCAAGATAATTTTAAGCAGAAATATGAATTTGAGAGATCATTGCTATCCCCTTTTTCATTTAGTGGGGGACTAACAAAGGATCCACTTGAAAGTTCAAAGGTTGTGCGGGCAAGACTTGCTTTTTCAGGAGAGGAATTTGCTCTGACTAACATCAAAACAATGATAAATGGTACAAACAGGAGAGCTGAACACAACTAAATATTTTAGTGCTGGCTTTTGACACACTGCAGCAAATACCCAGCATATTGCCTGCATTTTGCTTATGGAGAGAGAGCGAGAGAGAGCGAGCACAAAACATTTTGTTTTCAATGTTTAATTTTCAAAAGGTAAACTTGTATATTCCCTGTATGTTTGACATTTTGTAAGGTATGTTTATGCAAAACGTGATTTCCAATAATTCTGGCTTAGTATGTATGCCCTGATAATCAAAAGGTTACAAATCTGATAGCAATTTTTTTAACCAAGTTCCCAACCCCCTTGAATGTTTTGTTAAATGTGTACAGGAAAAAATTCCTCTCCTGAAAAAGCAAGTCTTGCCCGCACAACCTTTGAACTTTCAAGTGGATCCTTTGCTCAGTAAGCTATAAAGGAATACTAGAAAATATACTTTTAAAATATATGTCAGATATGTTAGTACAATAGCATTGAACCACAGAAATGCTCTCACAAAGAAACCACCAAATGAAATGCCTTTTAGTTACTTAGGTGTGATAAGGTGGTTACTGAGGAATTTAAATAAAAAGAGAGCATGCCACGGAAATAGTATCATATGACAAACATGTTGTAAGTTCACATGTTTCAGTAGGTTTTAAAATGGATGAAATACAAGAGAAAAGAGGTTTATTAAATACACATGGGAACTACATTATATTTATGGGAATTAGTATGGAATCTGTAGTTAAGAAAGGTTTAAGAGTAGATTTAACCAGCAAGCATGAGATGAAGGACAACAGAGTGGAAAATAAGAGCAAGTTTGTGAAAAAGGTTAGTGATGACCCATGTGTATCAGTTGAAGTGGTATACAAAAAAAAAAAATGGCAAAAGTGCAGAGATGTTGAAGAGATAGTGTCACCACTACAAGGTGAACTGTGCCTTAGACTCCTTTCAGTTCCTCTCAAATGCACCCCTTAGATGATAGGCCTGGCTTCTGGCCCCCTCACTCTAGGTGAAACCATGTGGTCCAACCACTCTTGGATTGGCTCTTTGGGCTGTAGCATTCTGGTTCCCAGGGTTTTAACAACAGGTTAAACAACAGGTTTTAACAACAGGTGTTGGCACCTGTAAGAGTTTCCTTCTGGGAACCTGTGACAGCATAAGTTTGCAGTGACAGAGAAACAGCATCTTCAAATCAAAGCATGATTTATTCATTCCTCAATAGTACAAAGCATATAGATCAGAAGTTAAAACAATAAGAGGCCTATATGCATCAGTCTGTCTTACACCTTTGTAAGTTCCCCAGCTAATACAGACTTCTCCTACTGCAGTTTCTACCTCTCTCCCTTTGTGTGAATGTGTGCCAGGCTGTCAGCTTTCCAGTGATACACTGTGGGCAGCCTATCTGAGCCCACCCAACCCCTCTCCTTTTTCCAGGATCTTTGAGGTTTTAGACTCCCTTCGATCCCAGGCTTTAGCTTTAGGGAGAGTAAAGCATTCTAGCCTGGATGGAGTCAGACAGGTAGTTTCTTCCCTATTGATGTTCCTAGCCATTGTTTCCTCAACAAGCCTTATCGTTGTTTTTTGTGTGGGTGTGGGTTTCTCCCTTACCCACCTCCTTTAATTTAATTCCTGGCAGTCAGCCCAGTTAATATCAAACAGATAACTTGAGAGGCGTGTGATATTTCTAAAAAATAACACACATGACTCCCTCATTCTCCACAGATGGTGAGAGCCAAGCCTTGCTAAAAAGACAAACAGAAGACCGCACTGCATTTTCAACAGAGGGGTCATCAGGCACGGAACTCACTTCTCCTAGCTCAGGGGTTCTCAAACTGGGGGTCGGGACCTCTCAGGGGGTCGCGAGGTTATAAGATGGGGGGGTCGTGAACTGTCAACCTCCACCCCAAATCCTGCTTTGTCTCCAGCATTTATAATGGTGTTAAATATATAAAAAAGTGTTTTTAATTTATAAGGGGGGGTCGCACTCAGAGGCTTGCTGTGTGAAAGGAGTCACCAGTACAAAAGTTTGAGAGCCACTGTCCTAGCTGAACACAGTCAGTAGGGCAGCCTTCTGGGTAAAATGTAGCAATGTGAGGCACAATATGAGCAATAAGTAGGCTTTTTAGATTAAGTGTTTGCAGGGTAGCATGGACTGTTCTGTGAGACAGGGAAGACAGTCATTGGGTGTTGGTGTTTTTTAATCATAGATGAATGTTTTAAAATAAACTATAATAGCTGTTGTATATAAATCCTTCCCCAGGTGGATGTCTCTAACAATTTCTCGGGTTGCTCAGGACTGTGATTCATCTTGTTACCCCCCACCTCCAATGAAAGGAAGATTTGCTTGCGCTAAACTGAATGTAAGTTCCTTGACACCACCACCACCACCACCCCTTACTTTGCCGGTTAACAATAAGTGCATCCTAAACCCCCTTGAAGGTTTCCCCTGCAGTGTCCACCCCTTAACCACAGGATATTCATAGAGATTACCAGGTAAGCTGTCCCCAAAGGACAGTGCACACACCAACTGGTTTGGTTCCACAGACTCATAAAATATCAGTGTTGGAAGGGACCTCAAGAGGTCATCTAGTCCAACTCCCTGCTCAAAGCAGGACCAATCCCCAGACAGATTTTTGCCCCAGATTCTTAAGTGGCCCCCTTAAGGATTGAACTCACAACCCTAAGTTTAGCAGGCCAGTGCTCAAACCAGTGAGCTATCCCTCCCTCAGAATAATATCATAGCACTGAGATACATTTGTAGTGAAAACAATCATAGGTTTATTATCAAAGACTAAGATTTAAAAGAGAGGAAGTAAGGATAATGATCGAAACAGAAATAGTTACATATAAAACAAGAAGCATAACATGCTTCCTAGAGTCTAAACTTAACTGTAACAGGCTAAAATCCTCTAGTTTCTCCCCTAAAGCAACCTCCCAGCCTCTCCAACCAACATGGCTGTTTCCTGAATGCAAAAAGTGCTGTCCTTTGTTGCTTCCTCAGTGAAGGATGAAGGAGTGTCTATTTGCCTTCCCCTATACTCCCCATAGTTGTCATTTTGTCCCCAGACTCAAGATGATCCCTGTGGTTTATTCCCTGGTTTACTGGCTCCATGTTGCCTTCATATCCTCATGTTGATGTTGCATGCAAAGGGGCTTCCATTATGCTGGCTTACAATGGTTATTTTACATGCAAACCAAGGCAGACCAGTGAATATGCATCCTTTGGCTGGTCAAAAGATGCTCGTCAACGCTGCTTTGATTCAGACTTTAAAACATTTTCCAATATATACACACGACTCTTTACGAATCATCTGTATGTACATCTCGCAGTGATCATGAGGATCAGTAGGACATAAGCTTTTAATAAATACCTCACTTGTCCCGCTTTCCGTAAATACTGTGAAAGCAATGAATTGGGTGTACTGAGTTTGTCAGGCCCATTAAGAGTCACTGCTTACACAAGAGTTGGCATTGATGGATTCCTGGGGCATGGCTACCCTCGAGAGTTTATAGTGGCACAGCTGGATGACTGTAAGATCTCCAATATAGCTGCTCTAAGCCAACGAGAGAAAGCTCTCCTTTCGGCTTAACTATTCCAGTCCCTGTAAGTGCCAATAGGTATGTCAGTAGGAAAGGCTCTCCCACCAACATAGCGCTGTCCACACCAGCGCTTAGGTCAGTGTAACTTATGTTGCTCAGGGGGATGATTTATTCACTGCCTGAGCGACATAAGTTATGCTGATATGGGCTTAGAGTCACAATGTTACCTGGACTTATTTTTTAAGGTTTTGCATGCTTGCTAGAAGGGAGAGTTTTATGGTTGGAGGATAGTAGGGCTGAGTTAAGACTTTAAGGTGGTGAATTGATTTCTGATTATCCCCTCAGGCTGGTAACCAGGAGCGGGAAGAAGGCTATATCAGGATATCATGCTGGTGGGGATAGTAATTTGTGTGTAACCCTCAATATGTGTTGTCAGAGAGATGGAGCAGAGGCAGGAGCAAAAAGCAGGTGGAAAGGGAGGTGCCAATTTTTAACTGTGCTTTTTAGGAGAAGCTGCTTAGCAGGCTCGTCCTTGCTGCTGGGAGTAGGGGAAATAAATAGTGGATTTGCCTACTTTAAGGTGTTTATGCCTTCTTTATGCCTTCAGGATTCTGAGCCCTGCTGGGGATCTGCCTGGCCCTGGGTGTAACTTTGAGGAACCACGAGGGCTGCAGTGAGTTGTTACAGCTTCTGGTGGGCTGTTCTCTTGCAAAAATGGGGAGCATTACAACCCCCTTTATGTCCTGTCTGGCTCCTGTGCCAGGAGCTGCAAGTGGGGATGGCGTAGTACTGCTCTGCCAGTGCTATATCAGCAGAAAAACCTCTTTGCACGGGACTGTTTTCTTTTTTTTTTTACATTCCTGAAGCAGCATAAATGGGCTGCAGTGGCAGACAGAGTTGGGGCCAGAGTATGAAGTGCTCGGTCTCTCTGTGTGGTTGTTGCCGGATGGGTGCTCATAGAATCACAGGGTTAGAAGGGACTACAAGTGCCATCTAGTCTAACCCCCTGCCAAGATGCAGGATTGGTTGTGTCTAAACCATCTAAGATGGATGGCTACCCAGCCTCTCTTTGAAAACCTCCAGTGGAGAAGCTTCCACAACCTCCCTAGGCAGTTTGTTCCATTGTCCTACTGTTCCTACATTTAGGAAGATTTTCCTGAGATTTAATCCAAATCTTCTATGCTGTAGTTTGAACCCTTTTGTTACCCAACAAATCCAGGAAAAGTCTCAGGAGCAAAATCAGGACCTGTACATGGCCTGCATTGATTTGACAAAGGCCTTTGACTTTTGGCTGTCCTCCAAAATTTATTATGGTCCTAAGGCTTCTTCATGATCAGATGACTGCCAGCATTCTCTGTAATGGCCAGAGACGGACCCTTTCATCATCAGAACTGGGGTTAAGCAAGGATGTGTTATTGCCCCAACTCTGTTCTCCATCTATTTAGCACTCATTTTGGTCCTCATTAAAGACCACCTCCCCACTGGAGTTGACATTCAATACAGAATGGATGGGCGGCTTTTTCATGTTCAACGTCTCCGCTCTAAGTCTAAAGTCCTCAGGGCATCCATTACTGATCTTCAGTATGCTGATGACTGTGCCATCCTCTTGCACACCAAGAACGACCTTCAGTCCATACTGGAGTTTTTTGCACAAGCTTATCAAAGCCTAGGACTCTCATTTAATATTGAGAGTCTTCAATATTATATATATTCAATATATCTAAAGTGCTCCATCAGTCTGCTTCAGGCCTTGCACATGATCCACCACAAATCACCATCGAGGGCCAGACTTTGGAGACAGTTGAGCACTTCTGCTACCTTGATAGCCAACTCTCTCAAAATGCAAAAATCGACAGTGAAATCCAGCACAGGATCCAGTGCACATGTGCCTCCTTTGGGAAATTGCTCTGATGCATTTTCATGGGCCACGACCTACGGAAAGACACCAAGATTCAGGTTTATAAGACAATTGTTATTCCTACACTCCTTAATAGATGTGAAACCTGGGTGACCTATCGATAGCATCTCAAGAGTCTGGAAAGGTACCTCCAGACTCCAGCGATGCCTCCGGAAGATCCTTCACATCAAGTGGGAAGATTGCGGCACTAACACCAGCATCCTTACTAAAGCCAATGTCATCAGCATTGAAGCAATGGTCCTTATGCTCCAACTCCTCTGGGCTGGACATTGTGTGCGGATGCCAGACTCTTGCCTCCCAAAACAAGCCCTCTACTCTAACCCCCCCCATGGTCAGAGATCCCATGGTGGTCAGAGGAAATGCTACAAAGACACACTGAAAGCGTATCTGAAGAAAACTGATGTGGACATCACAAGCTGGGAGGAGCAAGCCACCACCTGACCTCAATAGCGCCAAATCCTCCATCAGGCAGTGACCTGCTTCAAGGAGAAGCACCTTGCCCTCGAAGCTGAAGAGCGAGCAGGAAGGAAAAAGAAAGAACTTGCTCCCATCAGGCAGCTGACCCACCAGAAAATGCCTGCACCCAGTGTGGGTACATCTGTGGTTCCAGGATCAGACTCCTGAGTCATCTCAGGACTCATATGTAAACCTTTGGTAGAGATCATCCTCAAATCAAGGGATTGCTGATGAGTTTGAACCCATTGCTTCTTGTCCTGCAGAGAACAACTTTTCTCCATCTTTTTTATGGCAGCCTTTCAATTGTTTGAAGACTGCTATCATGTCCCCCACTTGATCTCCTCTTTTTCAAATTAAATATACTCAGTTCCTTCAGCCTTTGCTCGTATGGCTGCATTCCGTCCCTTTGATCATCTTTGTCGCTCGCCTCTATGTCCTTTCTATACATTGGTAACCAAAATTGGACACAGTAATCCAGCTGAGGCCTAACCAGCACCAAGTAGAGTGGCACTATCGTCTCCCATGACTTGCATGCTATGTCTCTGTTAATACAACCTAAAATTGCATTTGCTTTTTATTGTATAGCTCCGAGATCTTCAGCAGTGCTGCTGCCAAGCCAGTTTCCCCCCATTCTGTATTTGTATATTTGTTTTTTCTTCTCTAAGTGTACCACCTTACTTTTGTCTTTGTTGAATTTCATTTTGTTGTTTATAACCCATTTCTACAATTTGTCAAGATCCCTCTGAATTTTAGTTCTATCCTCCAAAGTGTTTGCAGCGTTCCCTAGCTTTGTGTCATCTGCAAATTTGATCAGTATACTCTCTCTATTTCTACATCCAGATCATTAGTAAAGATGTTAAACAACACAAGACCTAGAACAGATCCCTGTGGAACCCCACTTGAGACCTCTCTCCACTCTGACCTCATTCCATTAATAGTTACTCTTTGTTTGTGGTTGTTTACGCAATAATGTATCCACTTAATGGTAGTTCCGTTGAACCCGCAATTCTCCAGCTTACTTATCAGAATGTCCTGTGGATCTGTGTCAAAAGCCTTGCTGAAGTCAAGGTATTTTATGTCCATTGCATTCCCCCATCCTCCAAATCAGTTACCCTGTCAAAGAAGGAAATCAAGCTGGGTTGGCATGATTTGTTCTTGGTAAATCCATGCTGGCTGTTAGTAATTTACCCCTTCATCCTCCAGGTATTCGCAAATTGAATGTTTTATACATTGCTTTAGCAGCTTCCCAGGTATCAAAATCAGGCTGACTGGTGTGTAATTTCTTGGCTCCTCCTTTCCCCCCTTTTTAAAAATGGGCACTACGTTATCCGTTCTTCGGTCTTCCGGGACCTCTCCTGTCATCCTTGAGTTTGTAACTATTATTGCCAGTTGCTTTCATTTGCTTAGGAATGAGCGAACATAGAAGTAGGTACTGAAACTCTTGTAGGGATGGGGCAGAGTACTGAAAACAATACACTCACTGTAATAGTCGTTCAGTGCAAAACATGAAGAACAAGTGTACTCATGTTAGACACTTGGATAATATATGGTGATTACTGTGGTATCAAGGACTTAATGGATCTTCAGTGTTTGAAGGGTTAATTGAATCTCTGGGGTAGTGTCTGGTTAACAGTCAGTTACTGATTTAAGGTATAATGACATATCACTATATTATATTCTGGTTTATTCCACATCTGCCTAGTGTATGTCTACACTACAGACTTAAATCTACCTACGTTAGGTTAATTTACAGCCAACACAGTAATTACTGCGGTGGCTGATGTCCACTCTGCCCTTCTTCTGATTGGTGCGCGTCCTCACCAGGAGTGCTTCCACTGACTGAAGAGGGGCAGTGTTGTGGGCTGAGAGCCAGGGCTCTCAGATCCGTGCAGCTCCCCACACGGAGTTCAGCTGTCCCCCTGGGCTTCTCACCTCCCTGAACAGGGAGCTGGATGGGGGCAGCCAGCTGGGAGTGGGGAGCTGGGGGTAGCCAGGCTCTAGCTGCCCGGCTTTCTTGTCAATTTCAGGGCTCCAGCATGAAGCCCTGAAATTGACAAGACATCCAACAGCTGATGTAAGTAGCAGTGTCTGCAGAGACACTATGTTGCCCTAATTGCACTGACATAAGCCCTATGCCTCTGGTGGAGGTGGAGCTATGATGTTGCTTTGGTAGGGCAATTACATCGGTGGGCCAAGGCTGACATAATTAGGTCAACATAAGCTGCCTTATGTCGACCTATCTGTGCAATATAGACCAAGCCTGAGGCCTTGGCTACACTTACCAGCTAGTTCGACGGCTGGAAATCGAAGTTCTGGGTTCGACTTATCGCGTCTAGTCTGGACGCGATAAGTCGAACCCGGAAGTGCTTGCCGTCGACTGCGGTACTCCAGCTCGGCGAGAGGAGTACCGCGGAGTCGACGGGGGAGCCTGCCTGCCGCGTGTGGACCAAGGTAAGTTCGAACTAAGGTACTTCGACTTCAGCTACGTTATTCACGTAGCTGAAGTTGCGTACCTTAGTTCGAATTGGGGCGGGTAGTGTAGACCAAGCCTAAGACCCCATTCCTCCAGTGAGACTGTTCTATTCAAGGGGTCAGCACTAGTATGTCTCCTTGAGTGACTAAAGTCTGTGAGAGAAATATAAATCTAAGCTTGCCTAATACATATATCATTGTGGACAATATAAACAATATCAATATTTGCTGCCCAGGGTAGTTAGATTTGCCACAACAGTTTCCATAGTTAGTAAGAAATGTGGTAAAATCAAATACCATGGTGTGGTAAATGCTGAATTATTTAAAGTTCTTTGCTGTATCCTGGCCTCTCCCACTTCTGAACTTTCTATGTACCTGTGTGGTAGATTCAGGAGTAGTACAAAGAGCTCCTGTTCCAGGACTAGGACTTGTAGGTGCTATAGTAGTATAAATAATAATAATTAGTAATTATATATAAGCACCTTTATACAATATCACCTGTTGCCAAGTATGGATGCTCTTTGTATAACTAAAGAGGGAAGATATTGAAATTTTAAAAATTAGTCCCTTTTTGAAATTGCAATACAGTCAAAAGTAAAATATGCTTTAATAGCCCTTCCCCCCACTCACTTATTTGAAGAGTGACTCTCTCATGTACATGGGATTTATTTTAGATGCAGTTTTTAAAGTATCTTACTTTTGTGAGAAGGATTTTGCAGTGTGTTTCAATGAGACATTTAAAATCTCACTGATTATTTTTTGAAATCTCCTCATGCACAGGGCATGAAAAGATTACCAGACACCTGCTACTAATAATACTCCATTGCACTTTTCATCCAGACATCTCCAAGTGCTTTACATAGGTGGATATGCATATTATTTCCATTTTACTGATGGAAAAATCATGGCCAAAAGAGATTAAATGACTTGCCCAAGATCACACATCATATCAATAACAGAATAAGGAATAGAATCTAGATTTCCTGATTTCTTTTCAGGCCTGTGCCATATCCAGTGGATGATACTACCCCCTATTATCTAGAGGATTAAATTTAGTAGCCAGAGACAGATGTGAAAGGACCTCACTAGCAAGATCTAGAGGCAAATCCCTGCTAAGAAGCTTGCTTCACCCCTTTCTGCTGGAAGTATACTTGGATTCCTGTCATGGTGCTGCCCCTAGACACTGCTTGAAGGCTCCATTTTAAAATCAACATCTAATTGTAGGTATCTGATAACTTTCAAGTCTCACCCCAGCCTCCAAGTTGCAGAAGGGCTGGTAGGTTGGAAGGTGGGATGTCTGCTACTTTAGTCTTCTCCTGCCTTGTAAATATTCCATTGCTTCTGCTGCTATTGATTCAACAAATAACAATGTGAAAATGACACTATTCTTGTAATCCTTATGTCTATTCTCTGGGTGTATTCCCAGTTGTCAGTTTCATTCTGCTGCTTGGGAAATTATGAGCACAACAGAGACAATAGAACTGTCTGTCTGCAGACTCTGGAATGTAGCACTTCATTGGTTCACATTTGAAAAATAATACTTTCACCCTAAGGATGAGAAACATTTTTTTCCATAAAAGCTTAAATTCTTCAGTTACTGATGCATTAATGCCTGCTGTCACCAAGAAAGTTTTATATTCACCGTGGGAAAGTGGGCTTTTCAAGAGCTCCTCATTCAGACTGATGTAGGTTGACAACACTGCTTCACCCATAGACATGGGGCTGGTCTACTCTGGGAACTTACATTGCCATAGCTACATCTCTCAGGAGTGTGAAAAATCCATAACCTTGGGAAATGTAGCTATGCCAACCTTGCAGACAGTGCAAAGTTAACTGAAGAATTCTCTCTCAGGGAGGTGGATTTTTTTACACCTGTGAGAGATGCAGAAGGGGTTTTCCTATCAGTGCAGGTAGTGTCTGCTGCAGTGGTTTAAGTGTATGCATACCTATGGATGCCGAAGTGATGATCTTGCAAACTATAACCCCAAAACATTCCCATCTTTTTCTCAATGGTAGTGAATTTAAGTAAGTGTGCATTGTATGTCACACATTGCTGTCAGGAGTGTGATATTATTTGTATTCCAGTAGCACCCCAGAGTCCTAGAGAGGAAGACTGGTCCAATGGTTAGGGTGCTAGCCTGAGACTCATGAGACCTGGGTTTAACTCTGTGTGTGTTGTTGGACAAGTCACTCTGTATCACTGCCTCAGTTCTCCCTTTATAAAATGAGGATAATAATACTTCCCAGCTTTGCAGGGATGTTGTGATGATATATATACCTTTAAAAAATTGAGGTGTTCAGATACTATGGTAATAGAGGCTATATAAGTACCATAGAGGGAGAGCCCCAACCACGGACTGGAATCCTGTGTTGATGACACTGTACAAATTTATAGCACAAAGGCAGCTCCTGCCCCAGAGAGTCTAAGTATAAGACAAGAGACAACAGATGGATCTAGATAGATAGCTGAGGAAGCACAAGTAAACAATGAGGCAATATAAGATAGACTTAATGGGAGGTCAGTTAATTAGGTTTGTTCTGTTAAAAAAATGGGCTGGATCCAAATGGAATATAAAGGAGAATCTCGTGTAAAACTCCAGTGGCAACAGAAACGTCAAATATCCAGGTGTTAGGATAATGCATTTAAAATAATAATAAAAAAGCTGTCTGCTTTTTAACAAAAGGCAAGGGGTTTTTTTTTGTTTGTTTTTTTAACCAGCGATCCACCACCCCCTTTACTTCCCTGCAACAAGAGGAGGAGGAATCCCTCACCACAAATCTTCCCCATTCAAGATGACCCACACGCAAAATCTATATAAACAGCTGATGTAGTAAACCAATCAGCGCAGTACAGCTAGAACAGCAAAACCCTAGGCAAGGGCCAAAAAAGGGGAGCAGCGGCAGAGCATTAGGCGCCTCCTCCTCGTTATTTCCTCTCACGCCCACTTCCAGCAGAGGTGATTTTTTGCTTTCAGCTTTTGTCGCTTTATTTTAAAAGTTAACTTGGAAAGAATGTGCAAAGAGTTTGGACATTGGGTGAGTTGTTTCTTTTAATCTCGTTGGGGAAAACTGTATGGGGAGGGTTGGATGGTCGGCTGTCCTCAGCATGGGGAGGTTTTATTGGTATGTTGCAATGGGAAGGAGGAGGGGATGAAACGTAGCTGCTAGCGAACGGGAAAACCCAGAGAGAGCAGAGGAAGGAGGACACAGCATGTGTGACCTGCCAGTGGCAGCTAGGAGGAACCTCCGGGATCTCCGCGTCAGCAGCAGCCCCAGTTATGTGCATACATGGGAGTGTGTGTGCGTATTTGTGTGTCTTCTCTGTGTCTGTGCTGGAGGGATGGGCCGCTGTAGGGGGGAGTGCGACACACACCTGCGTGCCCACTTCATTGCATTGTAACAGCAGCCCCTCATGTTGGGGTGTGAGAATGCAAATAGCTTTGTAATAACTTTTCTTTAGATTCTTAATCAAGTCCTGACTTTCTGGTCATGTCTCCTAGGAAAAATAGAATTCTCTTTAATAAGACTTTAACAGCTGCTTGCGGTTGCTGCTGCTGTTTGGGATTAACTGCTTCATGGCTGAAAATGTCTCCAGTGCTACCAATTAACCAAATACGATGTTATGTCACAACTACTGATCCAACGTCACATGGTGCTGCACCATCTGACATGTTCTAACATGGTGTTGCATGGACTGGCATGGTGCTACATCATCTAACGCGCTCCCAAAAGTCTGACACACTTTTGTGAAGTCTGGCGCAGTGACGCTGTGTTTGACACAATGCTGCCTGGCTCCATTGTAGTGCTGGGCAGTCTATTTATTCTGTTAACATGGCTTTATGTGACATGGCACTTCCAGGCCCAGTGTGGCACTGGGCACTTTGGCACGATGTCACGTTTCCAGGGTAGGGATGGTGGGGGGCAGTGTGGATGGGCTGGGGGAGAGGGAATCCTTGCTGGCTGGGTTTTTTTTTTTTTTTAATGTTAGCCTGGTGCGTATCTAGTTTCACTTCTGTCCCTTCCCACCAGCCTGTGAGGAAACCCCCTCAGTGACCCCTCCCCCTCCCATGCAGACGGGGAAGAGGGCGGGACCGGGAGACCCGATGACGTCACTGGACCGGGCCGCTTCCTGCAATAGAAAGTGAGAGAAGGTAAAACACCCCCTCCCCCCCCAGCTCTCCTCCCCGCAGACCCGGAGCTGCCGCCGCCGCTGCACGCCCCCCAGCTAGCCCCGTGAGTGACCGGCCGGGGAGCCCCCAATGGCTGCGCCGCCAGCGGCCCGCCTGGCCCAGCGGGGCCCGCCTACCCGCTGCCCCCTCCCCACAGCCCGGCCCCAGGGACGCCTTCCCCCTGCAGCCCGGCCCGCTGGCCCCTGCCCGGGTCATGAGCGGCTCTGCCCAGCCCGCCCCGTGCATGGAGCATCCCCCGCTGCTGCCTGCGCGCCGGGGCGGGACTAGTGTCAGACAGACAGACAGCGCCCAGCGGGGGCGCCCTGCTGGGGCCTGGGTGGGTGCGGGGGGCGCAGTGCGGGCGGGGGCTGGGGGCGTCACCGATGCTGGAGCGGTGGGTCTTTGGGCGGGCCGGGGCTGTTTGGGGGCGGCACGATGGAGGCGGGGGCCGGGGCTGGTTTGGGGGCTCGGGCGGCACGGATACTGGAGCGGTGGGTGTTGGAGGGGCGGGGTTTGGGGGGGTCTCGGGGCGGTACAGCTGCTGGAGCGGTGTATGTTGGGGGGTGGAGGGCAGGGGGTGTTTGGGGCGGTACAGATGCTGGAGCGGTGGGGGCTCGGTGCGGGGGGTGTTTGGGGTGATACAGATGCTGGAGCGGTGGGTGTTGGAGGGGCAGGGGGTTTGGGGGAGCTCGGTGCGGGGGGTGTTTGGGGCGGTACAGATGCTGGAGCGGTGGGTGTTGGGGGGTGTTTGGGGCGGTACAGATGCTGGAGTGTTGGGGGGCTGGGAGGCGGCACAGCTGGGCGGGCTGGGGGCGTTTTGCACGGCTGCTCAGGCGGGGGAGGGGGCCAGCCCCGGGTTATGTTTGTCCGAGGTTGTCAAGTGAAGGAGGCTCCCAGGCGCCGTGTTTCCTAGCTGCTGCCTCCGCCGCTGGTGCCCCCTTACTCCGGAGCCGCCGCCATCAGCAGCGGCAGCAGGGCCGGCTCCAGCCGCCCCCCGGAGCAGGCCGGCAGCGGGGGCACAGTCTGGCGCTGCGGTGAAGCCCCAGAGCTGGTCCCATGCGCCCGGCGCGGCCCGGGGAGCCGCCCCCTCCGCCTGTCTGAGCCCCGTGCGAGCCGCGGCGGCTCCCAGACACGCCACGGTAGGGAGATCGGGGCGGGCGGGAGGCAGGGACCAGCAGGCCAGGCTCCAGCTGCCGTCTTCCCCCACCCCCATCTCCCTGCCGGGGGGCTGCGGTTTGTGCGAAACCCGCCTTTACTCCTATTCCAGCCGCGTGTGTTTGTTTCCCAGCCGGGCTGTGTGTGTGAGGCGCCCCCGGGCAGGCTTTGCTGGGTTGTGGCAGGGAGTAGGCAGGCATCCCGGTGGTTCCCCCCTCCCCCAGCCCTTCCTATCTGTTTCCTTGTCCCCCCCACGCCTCTTCCCCGGGTCGGTCCCGGTCGCTCTCCCCCTTCCTGGCATGTGGATGGATGTGTGCAGCGCTTTGTTCGGTGCAGCGTTGCAGAGGGGTTTTCCCAGGCTCCTCCTTCTTTATTCATTCATGTTTTTCCTCTTTGCAACTTGTGTTCACACTGCTCATCATTTCGTGCTTTCCTCTCTGGGTTTTATTTTAATCTTTCTTCTTTTTTTTTAATCCTTGCCTCTAACCCGCTTTGCTGGTGATCATGATATGGCCATGTTTTTAGGACAGATAACTGAGGCGGAAAAAGGAGATTTCAGATTTCTTTAGCTTTTAAAAGATTTCTACCTGTACCCTTGCTACCGCCTGATTTCCCGTCTCCTCCACCCCCCAACAAAAAAATCTTATTATTTTATTGCTGGTGGGCAACTGAAGTATACAGTTTTAAATATTATGTAATGTCACTTGTGTTGCAACTAAACTCTAGGAAATGTTCTAAGAAGCCCTGTTCAAAGATATGTCAACATTTTGAAACTTACTTGGATGCTTAACTTTAAGCACTTAAGCGGTATATCTTTTTCCAAAGGTGCCAGGTGATTACCCGTAGCTCTCACTGGAGTTTATTATTATCATCCGGATTCAGAGATGCTCAGCACCTTTTAAAATTTGGCTACAGATGTAGGTGCCTACCTTCAGTCACCAAAACTTGAACATTTTGATGTTAAATTTCATTTATAATGTATTCATAATTATATCAAAGATCTTTTAAAGGATGAGCGACTTAAACATCACACAACTGCGTGGGATTTTTTTAACATAATTTATTATTATAACTGAAAGAAATTAGTGAAAAAATCTATTTTCCAGTTTTCATTTGTGTAGTCAGTTCCCTCTTTTGTTTGAGTCTTTCACACAACAACAGATAAGAGAGAAACATTTACAATTAATAGAAATGTCATTGTAAATACAAAACAATCTATAAGCTTCAGGGGCAGGTGTAGTAACTGAAACATATACACTTTTTAATTGACTTAAATTATTTCAGGTTTATGATGTCCTTTTACAAACAAAGAATTGGAAACAAAATACAATATCTTTGTTACACCTTGAAGATAAGGTGTGTGAGGATGGTCTTTATCTCCCCTTTCCCGCTCAAGCAGTTTCACTTGCTACCTAGTCCAATTAAAGGCGCAATGTCAAGTAATTAAAAAATCCTTACCTGTGGTGGTGTTAGTACCGTAGACGTTACATTTTAAAATTAACGCTATATTTATATGTATTATCTTTTCATTCTGTTTAGCTTGGATAGTGGAAGTTTACTGGTCAATTTCAATAAGCAGGTCTCATACAGGAGCAGGAGTTTTAGTGTTGTAAACACTGCAGAGCGGTTTAAATCCAAGCAAAATACTGTTTAAATACAAATAAAAAATCATGAGAACATTTCCGTGTATTAAGCTTTGTAGAACTTGTGGGGTGGGAGGGAATCTAGCTCTTGTGACTAAAATACTTATTTGTGTCCCTTCAAATATATGGAAAACTTAGTTGAAGAATATTAGAAGAGTGTCACTTTACCTTGGTCTGTTTCAGATATTGGCCTTATACACTTAGGCCCTGATGTTGCAGCAGCTTCTGGGTGGGTGGACAGCTAGATCCATCCAGAGCCCTATTGATTTGCTTCAAGTTGGTTCAGGAGTCTATCCGCATGCAAGATTGGGGCCTGATTTTGTTTTCCATGTTACAAAGAAATGTTGCAATGAAGCCACCAGCAAAATTTCTCCTGATTTTGTCACAACTGCAGGCTCTTGCAGATGCCTAGTGTCATGGAGGGGAAGGAATGGGAAGTGCACATGAGAGGATCTCTAGTACATATTTTAGTACATATTTCTGTTAACTTCCTTTCACCATGGGTCAAGATCTCAAAGCCTGAGGTTGAGTATTTTTGTGGGGAAAAGTGCATGTTTTTGGAAGTTAGAGAAGAAACTGGGAAATGGTACAAGCAGTGCTTTATTTCTTAGTCTATCGATGACCTCCTTTGTAACCCTGGAAATCTGTTTTTGCTAACAATAGTGATAAAAGAAAGTTTGAGTTTCTTGGGATGAAAGATGCTATACAGGTACAAAGGATTATTAACTATGCTTTATTAATTTGTATAGCAGCTTTAGGGTAAAAAGAGGGTAGAGAGGATATATCTGTTTTCATATTAACACTATATGTCTCTTAAAAAAAACTTTTTTCTCCCCCTTTTTTTAGCACATGGATTAATTGACCCCTTTGGCAAGATTTATGGAGCTCCCTTTCCTCTGCTTGCTCTACTTGCTATTTTGGAGAGGAGAAAGTGGCCTCTGATTAGAGCAAAATGCCTCGGACAAAACAGATACATCCCAGAAATCTGAGAGGTAAGAAGCTCCTACCTAAGAAAGCAAAATTTCCAGGAAACTTGGGAACAATTTCAAATGGAAAATTAAAGGAACACACCTTGAAAAACAAAGTTTCTATCTGAAAAATATTTTCCACGCTAGTGTTAGATGTAATGTCTAAGATTACTGTAATAGAGACAATTTAGAGAGAGGGTGGGAGAGCACTTTTTCAGTTCTTGTATTTTGTTTATTTTGTGCATGGACAGTACGTGGCCGTTCTACAGATTGCAGAAATGCCCAATATAGACTAGGAACTTTGCAAACACAGAGGAAGACATGGTTTCTTGCCACAAAGAGTTTACAGTCAAAGGCCTTGTCTACACTTACAAGCTTACAGAGGCACAGCTTTACTGATACAGCTGTGCTGCTGTAAGAGTGCTTGTGTAGCTGCGTTATGCTGACTGTTGACATAATAAAACCAGTGGTGGTAGCTATGTCCGTGGGAGAGCTTCTCCCGCCAATTCAGTGCTGTGCACACTAGCGTTATCATCAGAGTTTCTAGTCTTCTACAATTAAGTGAGTCTTTCATTAAATTAAGCAAAGAACCTCTAGAAGGAAAATCTAGGTATAGAGTAAGCCCAAATTTGTAAAAGGATTTTTTACACGCTTTCCTTAAGGACTTTTTGTTATAGTTAAAATTGATTAGAGAGGCTATAAACTTCATATATATAGTACCTATATTTATTATCATCTTAGGTTATAGAAATTAAGGAATTTTAAAAATCAGTTTACTTTTCATTATTTGTATTTTTTCCATTTCTCTCATTTTAAATAATGAAGCAAATTTAGTCAGTTTCACTTTTGTTTAGTCAGTTTCACTTTTCAGGTTTAGTGTTGCTTTGTCACTGTTTGCAAACATTGCAGGAAATCTCTGCTTAAAATAGTTGTTTTTACTGGAATTTTATAAAGTAGAAATATTACATATTTTAATTGTAGAGACTGTTTACAGTGTCTCTTTTAACAAGTAGAACTTCTAAATGAATCAAACATATATGTATGATGTAATAAGTTATGGCGATTGATTCAATTCTTTTGCCAAAAGAAGAAATTTATGGAGTCTAAGATGAAACTCAATGAATATTTTCAATTTCAACAAAAGCATAATTTTTTAACAGAATAAGGTTAGGAAATCTTTACTGTATTTTAGGGAGGGCATCATGTACTTCATTTGGTAGGTAGATTGTCAGCATCTTAAAATCACCGGTAGCAATAGTTTTATCATCTCTCCCCACGCCTAATGAATGGACCTACCTGACTTCTCCCTTCCCTATTGCAAGTTTTATGTACTCTATTTGAACTTCAGAAGCTATCTGAAAGCTTTAACTTCAGACCTCCTTATAGGAGTCACTATTAAACATCCCCTAACACTATTTGTTCTCCAAATGTGCTATGTCTATTGCACTTACATCCCAAGCCACTTTGGAGAGTGAGCAACCATGACCAAGAATTTAACATTTCTTTTGCCTCTTAAAGCCTTGAAAATAATCTCCTTTTTGTTAATACTAGACTTTTCATAGTATGGGATAAAGCTTTAAATAGTTGTTTTAATATGTTCTTGTGTTTTAAAAGTTGGTTGATTATTGCATGGTTTGAGAGAATGAAATAGCATCTGTTGATATTAAATCCAGAGATAAGATATCCAGTGAAATATGGCTTTTTCTTCAGGTGAGGTGAATTTCGTTTACTCAGTGTTTTAAGTAAAGACATTTGACTACCACTTGCAGACTAGTTGTGTCCCTAAAGTATTCTGTGGTGAAGCACAGGTTTCTTTCATTTTACGGGCATTGAGGTGGTTGTTTTTTGTTGCTTTTTCACTGTCTATTTATATAGTGCTGTACTAATCTGACTTTTACAGAGGTAAGAAAATTTAGCAAGAAGACAGGACATTGGAAACATTATTTCACAAATAATTATGTGAGAATAAGATCATCTGGTCACTTGCTTTCATGATTATACAATACTGACAAAAGATTTTTTTTATGCCGAATGGGTGAACGAGCATGAATCTATTAAATCGGAACAGTCCCAGTGGAACACATTGCATATGCCTGCTTTGTATAATTTTTTTTCACAGCATTAATTTTCTCATTTCTTTATGGCTGTGTTGAATATATCCTAATGTGGTGAAAATTTTTTAGTGCCATATTGACTGTTTTGGCAAAAGGTCTCAAAGATATTTTCAAACCTAGGCTCTTGACTGTTTAACTTGAAGCTGTTAACTCCAGCCTTGGCGATGATTGACTAAAGTCTGAGACAAGTTGCATGTTCTCAGGTCTCAGAATGACAGGATAATTATACTACCAAAAATATTCAGTAGTTCCAAACATAAAATCCAAATGCATGCCCAGGTTAAAGCTATCAGTCTACTCTACCTATAGGTTAAACTAGAGGAACAATTCATAAACAGAAGTTGTCTACACTTTTCTAGTCTTATGAGTAGTCTGATGCGATATCATGCCTCTAACTAAGAAACATCAACTAAGGAAAAACAAGAAGAAAACACATTGTTTTCTCCAGTAGGTAGGCACAAAGATTAAAATCATTAGGTATTATACTTCATTTCCTAAGCATCTTAAAGGTTACAGTTTCTTACCTATTTCTTCCTTTTCATCTTTTGAATACTATACATATCTTACTTAATACAACAGAATTATAAAGGGAAGAATTGGTTAATTGACCAGTGAAGGGACCACTCTATGCAGCTACCCTGTCTATTTTCATGGGACAGACCAGATTAGCCAGATGTTCCACAAATATAACAAACATTTCTCACTAATATATTCCCAGAAGTGCAATTACATTAGAGACTCACTCTTAGCAGGGTTGATTACACTTGGTATTTGTTGTCAAATGGCTGTGAGGATATAGAGCAAAACGCTCACTTTCCTGCTTTTGCTTTCTTGGATATTTATTGAATGTCACAATAGTGAGGTGTTTGTTTTGTTTTGTAATTAAAGCTGGTTGTTTATTATTTGTATTCTGGTAGTGCCTAAGAGTGCCAGTCATGGACTAGGCCCCCGTTGAACTAGAAGGTGTATAAACACGGAACAAAAAGATGGTAGAGCACAATTTGGTTCCAAAACTATGGGCCAGCTTCTTTAAAATTCTATTTTAAGAGTATGAATTTTAGTTATTTCTTGTATTTTCCCTTCACCATTAAATATTTTCCACTTGAAGCAGATGATTGTTCAGTCTCTAAAGCTTAACAGCCCTGTTAGGCTTTTAACATTTTTGTGTCTGCTAAGAAAATCTGAACATAATGTGAAATTAAGATAGGTTCTACTGTAATCTAAACAGTGAACAGAAGTTTATTGGAAAGCTGGATCTGTTCTTCCACTGACTTCAACGGAGTCGAACAAGTGTTCTGTTAAGTAATGAAAGTAGAGGGTTCTTTCAGTATGGTTAAAATTAGAAACTATTTTTCAGTAATGAAAGGTGCCAGTGTAGATTGCCGATTAACAGGTTGATCTTTCTTACCAGTATTTTGGCACACATTTCGATATATTTTGTAAATCAGCTGCTGTGCCAGGCTTACAAAGCATGACTCAGGGCAGGTCTTCACTACGGGGGGGGGGGGGTCGATTTAAGATACACAAATTCAATTCGACGTATCGAAGCCGACTTACCCCGCTGTGAGGACGGCGGCAAAATCGACCTCCGCGGCTCCCCGTCGACGGCGCTTACTCCCACCTCCACTGGTGGAGTAAGAGCGTCGATTCGGGGATCGATTGTCATGTCCCGACGAGACACGATAATTCGATCCCCGAGAGATTGATTTCTACCCGCCGATTCAGGCGGGTAGTGTAGCCCTAGCCTAAGAGTAGGTTTGAATCAAGCGCCTAAAACTTACAGAATCAGATTTTTTTTTCCCCCCAGTTTAAAAAACTAAAAATAATGTTGACTTGCTTTTTACTACTGTTACTGCTGCATAGATAGTGCTTTGTTTACAGGCATTTCTGAGGTGTCATTACTGGGGTGCTGGTACCTCACAAAAATTAATGATTTAAGCCTGTACGATGTACCCGTGAATATCAGAGATAGGGGAACGTTAACTTGTCTCTCAAGTCAAAGAAAACTGAGGCACAGAGAGGATAAATGACTTGCTCAAAGTCACATAGCATGTCTATGGCGAAGCCAGAAATATACCGGTAACTGTCAACTTCTGGACTCAAGGTTGTGCTTTGCCAGAAGACTGCACATAATTATAGAAGTGTCCATTGAGTCTATAACAGTTGGGGCTCCTGTACAACACATACTTTGTTTTGTGTAGTTTTTTTGTACAAACTATTCCAAAAATCTCTACATAACTAGGGAGGAAAAATGGTCTTGTGGTTAATAGACTGGCCTGAGACTTAGAAAATTGATGTTCAGTTTCATGGTCTACCAGAGACCTGGGCAAATCATTTTAATCTCTCTAAGTCTCAATTTCTCCTCTGTAACATGACAGTAACGATGCTTCATTTTCCCCCATACTTTTGTCTGTCTTGTCTATTTAGATTGTAAGATACTTGGAGGGGAAAGACTGTCTTGTACTATCTGTAAATACAGCATCTAACAGAGTGAGGCCAATCTTGAGCAAGTCATCTAAGTGCTACTTTAACAAAAACAATATATTCTATGTAATTACATACAAAAACACTTTTAGTAGAACGTTACGGTTGTGAAATACTGAAAAGTTAGGAAATGCCAGAATTAAAACCTTAATTCATTCCCCTTGTGCATATGCATTGTGATACAGTCTTTAAATATGTGATCACATAATTTTTTCCTCAGTGTACAGGATTGATGGTGCTCATGAAATGAACCAGAGTTGTGTAGTGAAAGAGACTGTTGTCTGTAGGACCCCTGCCTCATTTGTTGCAGAACTGGAAGTTGTGTATCATATGATGCAGAGGATTGCCGGAAGAGAGAGGATGATCTCATGGTAAGACAGCTGAATGCTGCCCTGGGGAATTGTATTCTACCGCTACTTCTGCCACATAATTTCTATGTGATGCTGGGCAAATCTCTTTAAAACAAACTTTTCACAATAGGCCACTAATTGTGTGTTCCTCATTTATTAAAATAACTCAGCTGAGACACATGGGTCAAAGTGTTGAGCTCTCACGATTTCAGCTGTTCAATTAGACCTGTGATTTGAACACGAAGTAGTAAAAATGATCTGAAAAATCAGGTCCTAGATATCTCAAATTGTCAAAAGTGTTGTCTAATTTTGGATGGGCAGTCTCTTAATCACTGTGTGCCTCAGTTCCCCATCTATAAAATGGAGATAACTATCACTTTGCCTCACAGGGCTGTTGTAAAGATAAATTCATTCGTTTGTGAAGCACTCAGATTCTACAGTGAGAGCAGCATGGAAAAGTTGATGAGGAAACTAATAATTTTGTATTCTGTTCAGGATGTGCTGTAAACAAGGCCTGGAGCCACATGTTGTATGATAAAGATTAAAAGAAATATTTAATAACTATCCATTCCGTGAGTATGGTCCATCCTGTGCTCTGAATGAGGCAGGGATTCTGTGGATAAAACTAAGATAATATATTTAAAGAATGCATATGCAACCTTAATTCTGACACTTTCTAATTTGTGAGTGCTAGGCTATGCAACCTTAGCATTCTTTTAATATAATTCCCTAGGTTTTTAGAAAAGCAAAATGGGAAAAAGACACATTGAACCACGTTGACCCTCACATACATAAGTCATTAATAGGGTTGGGACCTCTAGAACTACAGCACAGACTTCTATCACCTGAATTAATTGAGTAACTGGTAGCACTAGTAGGTTGCTATCCTCTGTGTGGACAAGCCACTAAAGTGGATGAGACACACTTTTGTCAGTGGACTTCGCAGCTCTTTGTTGTCAGCAGAGGAGTGTTGAAATGTGGGAATCCTAGTTCGATCCCAGGTTCTGGAGAGGAGTGTGCTCTATAATTTGTATTTCCATCCCCCTCACTGGGTTTCTGTCCCTGTCCCCTCTTATTCCATTCCTTCATATACACCCTGGCTTTGGGACCCTCCCACCTTGCAGGGTCACAGAGCCTGGGCTCTAACCTGAGCCCTAATGTCTACACTGCACTTTTATAGCCCCACAGCCTGAGTCAGCAGATGTAGGCCAGCCACATGTATTTTATTGCAGTGTAGATATACCCTTGGTTTGTTAAGCATTTGAGCCCAAGAAAACTTTGGCTTGCATTTTATGAGTTCAGTAAGCTTTTATGTGAATGTTTAAAGAAAAAAGTCTTTTTGCTGGTTTAATAAAGATGCATTTTTAAACTCAATGCTCAAAATAGCTTTTGTTTTTGCAGCTAATCCATATATGATCTAATTGCTTTGGTATTCTGCAGAAAAAAATATTTTGAAAAGTAGCCACTATTAATGTGTAGCCATCAGGATTTATAATGAACTATCCAGTAGGCTAAAATGGCTGTAGTGCAAATATCTATTTGGAAACTTCTTTAGAATTTTATGAGAGAGTGTGTATTGAACATCCTTATGAATAGTAGTAAAGATTTTTAGTCTCCGCTCTTCTCTAGTCAATTTTTTTTCTTTAAAAAGTACAAAAACAAATTTGCAATTTAATCTGAAGACAATGACACGTGAAGGTGAGGAAATTTATAGACTCGGTATACGTTCAGCCCATTGTTACTACAAAGGGTTTCTATGGTACTTAAGCCCAGCAGATGTTTTAGGTACGTAGTTGCCATTTTTCAAACAAAATTGTGACTGGTCTACATCTAGCTCAGTCTTTAATAACATTAGTTTTTTCTTAATGTCATCTTGCTGAACGATGAGTACTTTACATACATCATCTTTTAAAACATAATTTAAATAACACTTATGCTGACAGCAGAAAAATTGGCTTTTTTCCAATAATAGTAGGGTAAATACTGCTTTAGATAACAGGAAGCAATAACATTTTACATGTATGTATTGCCCTACTCAAACAGATACACACAGTACAAATGAAATGCAGTCACCTTTCTGTTAGAGAGCAGTTGGTGGCTGACACCCAACACACTGCACAGTATCTGGGGAAATGAAAACCACTTTGGGCAAACTGTCATCCCCCTTTGAACACTTCCCAATACCCCACTCTTACCAGCACGGTTGCATTTATTCAAGAGGCTGTGGAATTGAATCCTTTTATTTTATGGGATAAAATTGAGAGTCCAGAGGAGAGCAGCAAAAATGATAAAAGGTTTAGAAAACCTGACCTATGAGGAAAATTAAAAAAAAAAAAAAGCTGGTCATGTTTACTCTTCAGAAAAGAAGACTGAGTTGGGACCTGGTACAGTCTTCAAATACATTAAGGGCTCTTGTAAAGAGGACTGTGATCAGTTGTTTTTCATGTCCATTGAATGTAGGACAAAAAGTAATGAGCTTAATCTGCAGCAAGGAAGACTTAGCTTAGATACTAGAACAAACTTTCTAACTAGAAGGGAAGTTAATCTCTGTATAAGCTTCCAGAGGAGGTTGTGGAATCCCCAAAGCTGGAGATATTTAAGAACAGGTTGGACAAACCTCTGTCAGGGATGGTCTAGGTTTATTTGGTCCTGCCTCAATGCAGGGGGCTGCATTTGCTGACTTCTTGATATCCCTTCCAGCCCTTCCATCACATTTCTGATATCCCTTCCATCACATTTCTATGATTACTTCTTCAATACAGTAATCTTCATCTGAGTCTCTTTTGATGTTCAAATAACTTGATTTCCTATTGTGCAAAATGTTGTTTTATTTCTGCTTCTAAATGTTAAAGGGAATTTCCAGAGTTGTACATTTTCCAAGAGCTTGTTTTTACTTGACTTACTGATGTAGAAATAGGGGTGAAATAGTTAGCAGGATTTCTGATTTAGTAATGGCTCTGTGTGGTGGCGTTTTTTTTTTTTTGTTAAATGAAGTCTCTCTACGGTAGTTGTAAATAGTTGAAATCAAGATTTAGAGCACTACAACAGACCAATAAACTACAGTCTAAAGCACTGAAAAAGATAGGGAAGTATTTTTCCCTCTTTTTCATTCCTTAACTACAGTAACATTCAGAGTGTTTACATTTCATAAAATAAATTGGTCAAATGTTTGGAATCTGCTGTGACGCATTTGTGGAGGAAGTGGGGAAACTCTTGTTTAGTAGAAACAACAAGGCCACCGGACTCCTCGTTGTTTTCGCGGATACAGACTAACACAGCTACCCCTCTGATTCTTGTTTAGTAGGGCAGGAGATACTGTTTGTCTTGTAAGTACATTTAAAAAATCTTCTTAAAATTTCCTTGTACTGAGGTTGTTCAGTGTGTAAACTGGCTGAGTCAGCAATTCCCTTGTGTAAGTCATTAACAGATGAAAATAAATGTTTTTATAATGATGCACAGGGTCATGAAAACGACTTTTTTAAATGTTAAACTCAAGAGGCATGTTTACCTGAATATGACCAGCAAGACCAATTCCTTTGGAGTTTGGATTTCTAAGTAATGATTGGATTTGGTAACCTCAGGATTTAACAGGCTACTCTCACTTATCATTTATTACAGTTAGAAGGGATGAATGGAAATCTTAAAGAAGTGATTGTTACTTTAAACAGCTGCTGAATTTTAGTTTTTCTTAAATAAAGAGCCCTTATCTACTTAAAAGAATAGGACTATATTATACTGCCCTCTCTTACATGGCCCAGTGGAGAGATGACCGTCTGAAATCGTGTGGCAAAAGATTTGGAGAAGTAGTGCTGTGGTATGATCTCATGACATCATGTTGCATAGTTGTTGGTAGCTTCAACTGTGTGTGATACATTCAGTTACATATAAAATAGGTGGGTTAGGTCCTGTCTGGGAAGGAGTCATGGAATGTCCAGTCTGAACAGCATGTTCCCTTTGATTATTGGCATAACTTGAAGGTGTGGGAAGCAGCATAATAAATCTCAGCATTAGCTTTTCTTAACCAGTGAGCCATGTCAACCCAGAGGGGAGGTCATATGCTTGCCTTGAACTCTAGAGATGTTTTTGACAGGGGCCAAGTACTGTGCAGAGCCAAGAAAGATATGTATAGCCAGAAATAGCATCGTACTTACAATGTCACTTTCTATGAATTTTTGGCCTGCATGTCACTTTTAGGCTACCCTCCTACCTATTCAACATCACTGCTGGCCCTGCTGAGCGTAAGGGAGTATGCGTCTTAATAGCAAAAAGAGTTTAAAACTTTTCTCCCTTCCGCAGGATTTTCCACAGAAGGAGAACTTCTGGCCCATGACTATCACACAATGATGTTTACACATTATAGCATTTTTAAAAATCCTGAAGATTTTGTTTTGTTAATATAATGAACATATTGTAATCTGTGATGTGCCCAAAATGCTACTGTAATTCCTGAGACCTCTTGTTAAGAAGCACAGTTAAATACATGTATTGTAACACTTAGTACAGTTTTGTTTACTCTGAGAAAATATTCAGCCTCTTCAGTAAAAGACCACAAGAGGTAGAACAAGAACTAGGGATAGTTGATATCTCTAAAATACCTTACCAGAGTGTTCTTATAACTTTCTAATAAGATGTTGTCATTTCTATATAATAGGCTATCTGAAGTTTCTTTAAGTATTACATAGCATCATTACTTAGATGGCTGCTGCTGGGAGAAATAATCTCTCTATGGATGAGTATCTTTTTTTCCCTATGATTCTCCTCTATTACCTAGTTTAACTAGAAATCACCTGAATTGCTTTGTCTTGTTTTTCCTTTCTTTGTAACCAGATATCATCTCTGGTGTAATGCCTTTGCCAATCAGATATTAAATTGATTTTAGAAAAGTATGTGTATATTGTGCTTTTATGTAATTGTATCTACTACCTGTCTGTTTAGCTACATATTTCAAATGCTATTGTTCATATATTCTTTCTTGCCTTCTTCCTCTAAGAAGATTAAGGTTGTCGAGACATGACCTGAAGCAGTGATGTAACTTGGAGATACATAATAGAGTTTTTTACCATTTTCTGAGTGCATCATAGATTTCATTTTCCTCAGACTTCTGAATGATAATTTGTTGCTCATTATATGGGCACATAGCTATTCAGGTTCCTAAACTGATGTTTCAGATTAGCATCACGGTTGAATTTGAGCATGTTGATGATTATTGTATTATTCATTATTTGTGTTACCTAAGTGCCCTAGTCATGAGGCAGTCCATATACCATTGTACTAGGTGCTGTGCAAACACAGAACAAAAAGAGAGTGCCTGCTCCCAAGAGTTTGCAGTCTAAATGATTCCTATTTAACTATTAAATCCAGATCTGCCTCCCTAGTAAAAGTTGAATATTCTGTCTTTTGAGGGCTAGTAGTTGTTGCTAGTACCTGAGTGTGCTCAGAAACGCCAAGATATGTTTGGCAACCTGTGCAATTTATTCTTTTTGTGTTGGGTCTGTGATTCTTTCAGTTGGGTAAATGTGACCTTTTTTCAGTTACACATTCATTGAATAAAGAGTTTCATAGTAATAAGGTGACTTTTCCATAGCCATATTTGAAGTGTTTGTCTAAGAGTCTTGTATCCTCATAAATGTGCACATTAGTAGACAAATGGACTTGTGTATTCTGGTCCCAGAACTCCCACTAATGTCAATGGGAGGTTTGCACAGAGATCATGGCCTTTTATCTAGTAACTACTGTACTTCTAATTTTGATTATTTTTTCAGTTTTGTTTCAGTATTGGATTACCTCTTTCTGTGTCTGGTTTTGAGGCAAGCATGTTCCCATTTAGGACCACTGCTATTTTTGTCTTTTTGTTTCATTTTTCTTCCCTATCCTCCTCCTCCTCTCTGTTTCTCTTCCCTATCTGTCTTCTTTTTCCTTTGATTTTTCTGCACAGGCTCCCAGTTCCCACTCTCCTATAGCCCTCACTCTTGCCCCTTTCCCATTCTGTCTCTTAAAATGGTCAACGATGACATTAGTGTCAACTTTAGGCTTTAGAATTGATATTCAGTAAGATTAATATAGTGAGTAAGTTGGTTTTTTTGAAGACTTAGGAAGAGAGCAGTATATCAATTTACAGTCTGTTTACATTTGGAAATTTTCCCATAAGAATGGCCATACTGGGTCAGACTGATAGGATAACTGGGCTAGATGGACCATCTTCTAGCAGTGGCCAATGCTAGGTGCTTCAGAGGGAATGAACAGAACAGGCAATCAAGTGATCTATTCTCTGTCGTCCACTCCCAGCTTCTGGCAAACAGAGTCCACAAGGGGTAGATAACTTTTCTTTATGAAAGCTTAGATTGTACAGAATCTGCATAGGTATATGACCACAACTGACTTGCAGGATGTGTGTTTGGCACTGCTGGTCTAGTTGGTATTTAATAGAAGGCACTATGGATTTTCCATTTTAACTTGCTATAGTGCATAGAAAATTTAGTAGACTAAATCTCTGTGGTGTATCCTCTTTTTATTTCCATATTTTACATTTGTATTAGTTGTTACTTTCTGTGGTAAAGTAAACAAATATAATACTTAACTTTCCCAGTAAATGTGTCTATTAAAATAATTTTTTCAAAAAAGAGTAAGCCATGAATAATATTGCTTTAAAAATATTTGGAGACCATAGGACAAATAACCAACCAGTCAATAACCACCGTAGTGGCCAATGAATTATTATTCGTAAGTCTGAAAAAAAAGTAAAATCTATAATACACTCAGTGATAAGTAATTGATTATTATTTCCTGTCTCTACAAACTTAATGTACTCCAAGGAAGAAGAGTGAATGTATATATGGTAGCATTTAAAATATCTGCACATCTTAGATACACGTTGAATGTTCTTAAGATTTGATTGGAAATGTAGGCTTAAAATGAGTAAGTGTAGGAATAAAGCATTTTTTAAAGTTGTGCAAAAACAGTGGTACTTTTCTCTTATTGTAAACTATTTTAAATCTAATAGTTTTCAATTTGCATGTTTTGTGTCTGTGTCTTAATACTGGCTAGCTTTACCTGGCTCATTAGGAATAGCCTCCTATTGGAAATTCTCTCTGGGACACTTACAGAAGTAGACCTCTTATAGGAGAGCTCATGTCCATGGGCTTTGGGTGACCTGCATTCCTTAGAGCTTCTATGTTTGCCACATATTTATGAGTTAATGATTATGAATTTTAGGACTTATTATGGAATGAAACCAGGCACTCTCAATATTCGGTATTGTGGCCAGACATTAAAAAGTTTGTAAACTTGTAAATGTTTTGTTTTTTCCCCACGTGAACAGAAAATTAAACTTTGGGCAGCATGATTGATAATGAGTAATAATTTAGTAACACTCTTGCCTTCTGCAGCCTTATAATATTTTGGTTTACAGATCTTAGGAACTATAAAATGATATTTAAAAATCCTTGGATACAGGGTGGATCCTGATAAGTTAATGTTTTATTGGCAGAAAATAAGAACTTAAAGAGATGTAGTGATGAATGTTCTTCAGAGCTGAATTCTGGTTAACAACTTATCTCTGCTGTACTGTTTTTAAAAAAACAAAACAAAAACACTTAAACTTTCTGGTTTAAAGAAAAGGGAGGGAGATGAAAAATTGTGCCTCTTACTACCTGAGCTAACAGAAGGGTTAAAATGAAGAGTCATGTACTTGTATCTGCATGTTAATATGAGTCCTGTTTTTCACTGATGTAAATGTCTCTTGAGCCAGTACTAGAACTAATCAGCTTTTTCTCCATTAGGCTTTAAAAACAGTTTTGGCAACAGTAATTAAGATAACATGTTTAAAGGAGAACTTCTATTAAATGGAAAGAAGACTGTAGGCATATTTGACTAGTTACATCAGTATTCTGTCTTTAAATGTTGATGCATTGAATAGCTGCTTATATAACGTGATGCCATAGAATTTGTTTTAAAGCTGGAGATAAATTTCCTTCAAGTACCAAAGGCAATAAATAGTAGAGGAAAATATATTAGGATTCTTCCTCCAAATCTTTAAAGAGAAAATTATGCATTGGTATTTTCACTGCCACTTGCAGAGCTTCTGAATCCACTATGTATGTGAAACTTCTTGAACATCATCTGTTCGTAGGCTGGGTCAGTCACAATCTAGTTTAGATTTTGGTAATGTGCTGAATGCACCCCAGGCCCTTTGTAGTTTCTTTAAGAGTCACTTCTGATTAGAATCCTCATCTGAGGCTGCCTTTCCCAGTATTCACTTCCACACCTACCAGTGGATCTCTCAAATGTTACAGCTGTTTTTGATGTCTCAGTAATGTGGATTTCTTCCTCATGGTATTTTCAGATAAACAAAGACTCAGTTTATTTACACTGATCATTTAAGTCTTATGTGACCAAGAAAATAACTACATCCTTCTGGGTTGCAGCTCCTAGCTTTATGGGAAGCTGACCTTCTACAGAAAGGTTGGCCAGGCACGTAATAAAAACGTGAAAATCTGACAGCTGTATGGCTAACAGTAGTGGAATTGACACAAGCACGTTGAAAATTCATGCAACAAGCTCATGGAAAAGTCATGCAACAGGGACGTTGTATCAAAACAAATTCAGGAGTGAGGCACAAGGGATCCCATTTTCCCTATGCCTTTTTGTTTTTTAATTGTTCTTTTATCTTCATTTCCAAGTTAGGCTATTACTCTCTTGAAGTGAACAAGTTATAGGAGTACTGAACAGTTCCCCAAAAGATTTTTGGTAAAATGATGAACTTTTGAAGTAACTATTAAAGGGAGAAGGCAGCAGGAGGATGAACAGTTTGAGAAATAGCCATAATACCTCTTCTGTTAGCAACATTAAATATGATATTCCAGAAGGAGGAAAAATGCTCACCTACAATACATTTGAGAGGGAGCCCAAGCATGGAAAAACTAATCTCTTCCCCTCATCCAACCCTTCAATTTGCACAACATCTTCATTATCCTTCTCCAGTCTCTCCAAAAGAGCTGTTATCCTTCCCTGTCCTCCTTGATTCCAGAACCTATTTATTTTTCCAGTATTCTCAAACATATCTGCTTTTTGTTGCATTGGGCCTGAGATCCTAGAAGGCTTTGTGTGGTTCTTCCATTTTAGAAGCAAAGTTTTCTAGGTACATTTAATGCTGTTTTGGTGGGTAAGGAGAGGATGGCTTATTTAAAGCACTAGGCCATGAAGGAGTGGTGAGGGTGACAAACTTTCAGTTTAATTCTCTGTACTGGAAAAAATACCTTATGAGTGAAAGAACAACACGCTGGTCCCTATTTTCAAGCGTAAAGTAGATGTTCAAGAAAGTAGTAATTACTGTCCATCAAGTTGATTAGCCTCATGATAATATGGCTGGAAAAATTATTGAGAAAAGACTTTGGGAGGAGCTGGAGTATCAACTAAGTGACAACTAATTTTAAGTTTATGCCAAGAGGGTCAACAATGGATGCAGTGTTTGGAGCTTGATTATTTCATGAGGAATATGGGGAGAAATACGAGGAATTATGCTTCGTGTTTGTGAATTAAAAGAAGGCTTATGACAGAGTTCTTAGAGAATCATTATGGTGGTACCTGCATTCGCACAGTCTGCCGAAGACGCATGTTCAGGCTATCATGGAAATTTCTGAGAGTAGTGTAACAGTCATGAAAAGGGGCTGTGGCTATAGTGAGTAAGTCACTGTAAGGGTAAGTCTGCATCAGGGATCAGCTTGGAGCCCATTTGTATTTATGATTGTAAGCGACACCTTGATGCAAGAGATTAGGGGAGAGGCTCCATGGAAACCTTCTTTTCACCAATGGTATCATGTTGTGCCATGGAGATTAATACGAACTAGAAAGGGCCCTAGAACTATTAGTTAGTCTGCGCAATAATTAATATTTAAAGTATTAAGCCATGATGGGAATGTGGATGTGAATGTTAGGAGCTTCACAAAGAGTGCTTAGTGTAAATGGAGAGAGTTGACAGGAATTTTCTGCAATAAGAATGTGCCAAGTAAACTGAAGAACGAGGGGTATAAAATGATGACTAGGCTAGCCATAATGTATGGGTCAGAATTCTGGCCACTGCGGGAGAAAGAACTACTACTTCATTCTGCTGAGATGAGCATGTTAAAGTGGATGCTGGATAAGATGAGAACTGATGTACCTTTTCATTACTTAGCCTAAGCCAGGATGCAGGTTACCCCTATCACAGAAAAGCTGAGGGAGTATCGAGTTGGATGGCTGGGTCATGTGATGATGTGAGATATGGGAGGTGTTGGCCAGAGAATACAAGAGCTAGTAGTCCTGGGACGAATACCATGAAGAAGACCTAGACAAATGTGGTTGGAGATGTTGAAGGAGGACATGAAGCTTGGAAGACTCATAAGACAAGAACACTTGGAAATGAAGAACAGAACAATGCAAAGTCAGCAGAGGATGGATAATACCCTCAATGCTCTTGAAATAGTTTATTACAGGCAAGCACAAGAAAATATGCATAGCCAAGCAATAGAAAAAAGACTTAAAACTCCTGTGCACTGCTGAGGCAAATCCAAATCAGATGCACAAATAGATTGTCATCCTTCCCCTCCCCCCCCCATCCCTTTTGAAACCATCACCAGCAGCTAGTTTGCAAATGCAAGTTTCCCACTTTAATGAGTAATTTCCAAAAATCATTGTTCAAGTCTGCATCTATTTTCAATAACAATTTAATATTTTACACCTTACAATAGAATGTGTAATACAGATTTAAAGGTGGTCAGAAACTAGGGTTGCCAATTTTGGTTGGACAAATTCCTGGAGGTTTCATCACATGACATAACCTTTAGTTAAAGATTAATAAGGCTAAGATTTAAGCATGACTAATTTTAGTAAAAGTCATGGACAGGTCACAGGCAATAAACAAAAATTCATGGCCTGTGACCTGTCTATGACTTTTACTATAAACACCCCTGACTAAAGCTTAGCTGTCTCGGCCCTGCTGCTCTGGGNTTTACTATAAACACCCCTGACTAAAGCTTAGCTGTCCCGGCTCTGCTGCTCTGGGGGGGGCGGACATGACCCCCCCGGGGACACCACTGCTCAGGGGTGTGGGGGGGGTGTGGTTGGCCCTGGAGCTGGCTGAGGGGTGGCTCCAGCAGCGGCTGGGGTGGCTGGCCCTGGGACTTCCACGACCTCCGTGACAAATTTGCAGCCTTAAAGAATAATCTTAAATTCCTGGAGACTCCAGGACAATCCTGGAGCGTTAGCAATCCTGTCAGAAACAGAAATCTCTTTATTCTAAGTATGTGTTATGTAGATTAACAGCTAATATAAAATGAGTGAAAAATGATTTGGCCTTAAATAGTATCCTGTAACATAATTACTGTTACAGTTTCTGAAGAGAAGAAAGAAATGTGCCTTATTTGGACTCTCCTGGAAAAATCCTAATTTTTGTTGGTGGATTTTTTTACTTAATCAGTGTTGGCAATACATTGTTTTTGCTTATTTTGTACTCTTATAAAATATGCTATATAATATGTATGTTCTACAGAGTAACGTGTACATACGCGCACAGGAATTTACATAAGAGTAGCCATACTGGGTCAGACCAATGGTCCATTTTCTTGTCTTCTGACAGCGGCTAGTGCCAGATGCTTCAGATAAAAAGGAGAAACAAAATAATTTCTTTACAGTTGTCTTTAGAATCATTAGTAAAATATGCCTTTTACACATGGACTTGTGCAACACAAACTTCCTCTGTGCCCTTGAGCTAGTAATTTAGGCCCAGACTTTTAGAAGTATAGAGGCACTCAGCATTGCAATGCCTAACTGATTTAGGAGTCTAAATCATTTTCAGTGCCTCGGTACCTTTAAAAACCTGGTCCCTTGTCTCTCTGCCCATTACCTTGTCTGTAGAGAGGCGATAGTAGCATTACCCCATCTCAGAGGGATGTTGTGAGGAGAAGTGCATTAAAGGACGTGTGACACTCAGATACTATAGCCATGAGGGCCACGTAAGTACTATAGATAGAATGATACTGTTTAAACCATT
This sequence comes from Trachemys scripta elegans, assembly GCF_013100865.1. NCBI lineage: Eukaryota > Metazoa > Chordata > Testudines > Emydidae > Trachemys > Trachemys scripta. The sequence goes on from NC_048299.1 coordinate 172,386,041, forward strand.
ATTTCCCCAAAGAGAGAGAGGGGTCCAATCTTAAGGTAGGGCTAGAAGAGCTAATTATGCATGTTGTTTGCCCCTGTTTCCTTCAATAGAGATAGAAAACAGCTGGCTGGCATGAATGGCTCTCCAATGCTGATATAATGATCAAACCTAGCAGTGCAGTACTGTATGACAAAGACACGCTCCCCCCTCTCCGCCCCGACCCAAAGCCCCCAAAGATGGGCCTGAACTATGGCTATGCTGAAGAATTGAATTTTTCTGTGTGTGGACTAGATTTATGTTAAGGATTTATATAAAAGATTTGTGTTTAAAAAATGTACAAGAAGTAAATAGTAATGTCAATTCTTACAATTGGGGTAGGAGCAAGGTAGTACATCTGAGGTGCAGTGTATTATAGATTTAGTATACATTAATGTAAAGATGACTTTATCAATTTAAGTGCTAGTTTGTAATTTAAAATTTCCCTGTGAGGGAAATTCTTTCTGTTTATGCAAATACTTAACTCTGACAGATATAAGTGCAAGGTCATACATGTTGAAAGGAAGAGATGAGTAAACATGCTGGTTTGGTCAAATGATGTGTTTTCTTTGCTGGTTTTTTTTATTATCCTCTTTCATCTTACATAACATCCATGGAAATAATTGTGCATGCATTTTCTTAAGGCTAACATAAACATCTCCCTTCCTTTTTAACAAGAAATTCAAGCTACGGAATATGTTGGCTACATAAAAATCTGTGTGAAATGAAGGTTATTTAGGTTGCAAAGTCAAGCACTTGAAAGTTAGGAAATTCCAGATTTATGATTACCCATGCAAATTGTGTTCTGCTTCCACATACGTCTGTCTTGTGCTCTAAATGAGACAAGTGTTCTATGGAAAAAATTAGTATTGATCATGTAATTTAAAGACTGGATTATAATGAATATGTACAAGAGGCAGAAATAAGATTATGTGGGCCAACTGTAAATCTGACATGAACTTTAGAGTGCTTGACTTTGCAACCTAAATTATTGTTTTATATAGCTTTTTAATGTAATTTCCTAGGCTTTTTTAATATGAAAAAGATGAAAAAAATATTCTACTGTGTATAACTATTACAAGTTCCTTCTCAATCATATATCATCAGCAGGGTTTGAACTCCGAGCCTTCAGTACTGAAGCACGACTACTGTCACTTGACCTAGAGGATTTGCTACCTCAGGTGTCATTAAGAAAAACATGTTATCCCAGAGGGGAAGATGGGTTTCTGCATCCAGGGGAGCGGTTGTGGGGAATTTGGATCTGTCCTCTTCCCACACCAAGAGTTTGAGGAGCTTCTACCCCATGTAGTGTCCCTGGAATGGAGGTAGTACTCTGGAGTCATGGGTAGAGTTGGAGGGGAAGGCTGGCCTAGTTTCCCACCACCCTTGCTACCTTTCTGGCAGCTCCCATGCATTTCTAGTGCAGTGGTGCTGGTGCTGCTTTGGTAGTGGGGTCAGCGTGACCCAATAGAATGCTCATGTTCAGTTATTGTTGGGCATGCTGCCAACTTTTTTTTTGACGAACCCACTTGAGAGAATGGAAATAGCAGTTTTTAACCATTTATAACTCTACCAGCTTGGTTCATATTCCTGGATATAGGCCTACATTCATTAATTTCCACAATTAGGGGGAAGTTTCTGACCCTTTGTAGACTCTTAATTTAATAGTCTGCCTGAAATACCTGCTTCCCATTTTTATAAGGGGTAACATGTTTCACCATTGATCTTGACCACCACTAGGGAATTCTTGCAAAAAATTCCCACTGGTGCTACTACTGGGCCAGTTGTACTGGTGGTAGCAAAAGTGTGAGCCCTTCTGTAGATAAGGATATAGCAGCTTTTTTCCAGGCTTTTTATTACCATGTCAGTTAAACCTGCTGCTGCTTAATTCACATGGTAGTAAAAATGGTGGAAACCTCTGGAGCCTTGTCTCTACTAACACTCCCATCACTGCAACAATGATAACACCTGTGGGAATTGTTTGTTTGCCAAAATTCCCTAGGGTAGACATAACCATTGCTAGCCAAATCTTCTCTTGTTGCATCAGAACCAAGCCTACTGTGTGTTGTTCCTGGATGGAGGCCTGTACTTCTAGGCGTGTGAAACCCCCTGGAATACCGATAGTTCTTTGAAAACTGCTTTACTATTTGATGTCAAGTATCAGCGGGGTAGCCGTGTTAGTCTGGATCTGTAAAAAGCAACAAAGAGTCCTGTGACACCTTATAGACTAACAGACGTATTGGAGCATAAGCTTTTGTGGATGAATACCCACTACGTCAGACGTATTCACCTATGAAAGTTTATGCTCCAGTATGTCTGTTAGTCTATATAGGGCCACAGGACTCTGTTGCTTTTTACTATTGGATGTTAGCCTTCTCTCGGGGCCGGTGTCACCGATAGGTGAACTAGGCAGCCACCTAGGGTGCCAAGATTTGGGGGTGCCAAAAAGCGGTGTCCCAACATTTTTACACTATTGCTCCCGGCGGGGGGACAGGCCACTCGCAGCCACATTAGCACCTATCTCTGCGGGCATCCTCTGCAACTGCGGGCCCCGCCGCCTCCCTCCACCCAAGGGCTGTCGGTTGCAGATCAGAGCAGGTGACATTAGCCCGCCTGCAGCTGGCCCTATTGACAGCAATGCAGCGGCAGGAGGGGGAGAGGGCGTGGGGGAAAGGAAGAGGAGACTGTGGCCACCGGTCCACCTGCAGGGGTGGATCATGGCTCTGCCAGAGAATACAGGGTTAAATAGCTGCAAAAGTGCAACCGTCCTCAGCATGTGCCACCTTCCAAGGCTTCATCCCCATCCATCCCTGTAGCCCTGTGGAGCAGGTAAATTGAGCCCCATTTTGGGGGAAACTGAGGCAGAGAACAGGGACGTGACTTGCCCAAGGTCACCCAGGGAGTCATTGTTGGAGTCCTGCTTTGAACACAGGAGATCAAGGCTCCTAGTTTTGCGCTGGCTCAAACCATTAGACCAGAAGCCTTCAAACCCTGAACTGTGCACCAGCCCACACAAGGTATTAATCTGGGATTCAGGGGTAGAACACTGCAAGTTTTCAGTGAAGAAACACGGCTGTCTTGAGCCTTTATGGCTACAAGGAAAATCTTCCAAAGGTGATGGGCGTCTAGCCGACACAGTTCTGTCTGCCTGAGTCTGCAGCCACCCTGGGACAACAGCTCTAGGAAATGTGATTGAGACAGATTTTCATGTAACATGGGTGACCAGTTGCGTGGTGCACGACCAGTTGCATGGTGCACAACCACTACTAACACAGCTATCCCTCTGATACTAACCAGTGCAAGTGTGACTGCAACTCAGGTTAAGTGCAGCTGAACCCTGGGAAGGCTGCAGCACCCAAGAGATTTTTTTGTTCTCCCACTGAATGACAGCAGATGCATCAGTAACTTTACAAGGTAAAAGTTTAGTGACCACATTAGGGCCATATTCTCCCCACTCCCAGCATTGGGCCAACTGCCCCTCATCATTCTCGTGATTGCTTGTATTGTTGTTGATGGGAGATCTGCTGTGGATTGAGAAGTATATATGGACCTGCCTTTGCAGGCTCAGTCCTGGCCCAGCATTTGAAATAAATTGCCGTGAGTTTCAGAAGTACTGAGAGCCCTGGAGTTCCCACAGACATTGGGGGAACCACAGGTGCCCAGCATCTCTGAAAATCAGGCCCAGAATGACACTGACGCCTCTGCCCTGGGCCAGAGCCCTCTGAGTAAGGGGCTTCAGCAGCAATGGGCATGGGACAGAGTAAAGCAACCAGGAGGGTTGTGACGGAGGCTGGAACTCTGTCCTTGCCTCACACCTGTCGGGAAGACAGGCCTTCAGACACCCTCTCCCCCCTGCATTGCACTTTCCAGCCCAGGAGTAAGGAACCATTTCACACCTTAGCCCTGGGGGGAGCAGAACGGGGAAGTCATCCAGTGAGTTGGTGACAAGGTGGAGAATAGAAGCCAGATCCCGACTCCCGCCTAAACTCTAGAGTCTGGCAGCTATGGGAAAGGGGCAGAGGATTAATATATTTATACACTTTAAGGCCAGAAAGCCCTATTAGAACTTTGTCTGACCTCAAAGGAGCCTCAGATTTCGGGTGTTAGGAGAGTGAGATTGGATGAAGAGCCCTCATGGGAGAGACTGGGATTGGCTGAGTTATGAGATTGGGAACCATTGGGGCTGGTGGGGAGAAAGAGACAGATCTGACAAGGAACCAGGATGTGTGGGTGCAGGGGTGGGATGGGGACAGGGAGAACTGGGACTTGCTGGACAAAGAAACTGAGACAAAGCCAGAGCATAGGGATAGCTGATTGCACAAGGAGCCCACGGAGGAGACTGGGAATGTGGAGGATGGGGGTGAGGTGAGAGACTCATTGGATGAGGAATCAGGAAGGGGTAACTGAGATGGAATGAGCAAGGCAACTGGGGATAAGAAGCTGAGGGTGAGGGCAGGGAACTGGGAATGGCTGGGCAAGGAGACTGGGGATAAGGAGCTGAAGGTCTTGGGGAGGGGACTGGGAGCTGGGGTGGGAGAAGTCTGGGAGTGGAGAAGTAGTGGGGCAGAGGGAATCAAGCAGAAAGTCCCTGCTTACTAAAAGCATGCTTCCCTCGGAGCCTGGAATGGAACCCATGGTTTCAGAATCTTACCATGCACCTGTTGTGAGTAAATGTCTGTGAAACCCAATGGCAAAGTTCTGGTCTGTATCTAGGATGACAGTCTACTACTGCTATCGATTATTCTGTTAGTTCAAGTGGCAGAGGTCTGAGCAGTGGATCTAAAGGTAGCAATTCTGCTGATGGCCCACTTGGGTGTCACTATGGATATGTCTACACTACGGGATTACTCCGAATTTACAGAATTCGATTTTTGGCAACCGATTATATAAAGTAGAGTGTATGCGGCCACACTAAGCACGTTAATTTGGCGGTGTGCGTCCATGTACCGAGGCTAGCGTCGACTTCCGGAGAGTTGCACTGTGGGTAGCTATCCCATAGTTCCCACAGTCTCCCCTGCCCATTGGAGTTCTGGGTTAAGATCCCAATGCCTGATGGGGCCAAAAACATTGTCGCGGGTGGTTCTGGGTACATCCTCCCCCTCCCTCTGGGAAAGTAACGGCAGACAACCGTTTTATGCCTTTTTTCCTGGGTGAACTGTGCAGACACCATGCCACGGCTAGCATGGCGCCTGCTCAGCTCAAGACAGCAGTCATGAACATTGTAAACACCTCGCACATCATTGTGCAGTTTATGCTGAGCCAGAACCTGCAAAATCAGATGAGGAGGAGGTGACGACTGCAGTGCGGCAACGAAAGTGATGAGAACATGGACATAGAATTCTCTCAAACTGCGGGCCCTGGCGGTTTGGAGATCATGTTAATGGGGCAGGTTCTAGCCGTGGAACGCCAATTCTGGGCCCAGGAAACAAGCACAGACTGGTGGGACCGCATAGTGTTGCAGGTGTGGGACGATTCCCAGTCGCTGCAAAACTTTCGCATGCATAAGGGCACTTTCATGGAACTTTGTGACTTGCTTTCCCCTGCCCTGAAGCGCCAGAATACCAAGATGAGAGCAGCCCTCACAGTTGAGAAGGGAGCGGCGATAGCTCTGTGGAAGCTTGCAACGCCAGACAGCTACCGGTCAGTTGGTAATGAATTTGGTGTGGGCAAATCTACTGTGGGGGCTGCTGTGATGCAAGTAGCCAAAGCAATCGCTGAGGTGCTGCTATGAAAGGTAGTGACTCTGGGAAATGTGCAGGTCATAGTGGATGGCTTTGCTGCAATGGGATTCCCTAACTGTGGTGGGGCGATAGATGAAACCCATATCCCTATCTTGGCACTGGAGTACTAGGGCAGCCAGTATATAAACCGCAAGGGGTACTTTTCAATGGTGCTGCAAGCACTGGTGGATCACAAGGGATGTTTCACCAACATCAACGTGGGATGGCCAGGAAGGGTTCACGATGCTCACATCTTCAGGAACACTAATCTGTTTAAATGGCTGCAGCAAGGGACTTACTTCCCAGACCAGAAAATAACCGTTGGGGATGTTGAGATGTCTATAGTTATCTTTGGGGACCCAGTCTACCCCTTAATGCCATGGCTCATGAAGCCATACCCAGGCAGCCTGGACAGGAGTCAGGAGCTGTTCAACGACAGGCTGAGCAAGTGCAGAATAGTGATAGAATGTGCATTCGGACAGTTAAAAGGTCGCTGGCACACGTTACTGAGTCGGTCAGACCTCAGCCAAACCAATATTCCCATTGTTATTGCTGTTTGCTGTGTGCTCCACAATCTCTGAGAGTAAGGGGGAGACCTTTATGGTGGGGTGGGAGGTTGAGGCAAATCGCCTGGCCACTGATTACGCGCAGCCAGACACCAGGGCGATTTGACAAGCACACCAGGAAGCGCTGCACATTAGAGAAGCTTTGAAAACCAGTTTCATGACTGGTCAGGCTACGGTGTGAAAGTTCTGTTTGTTTCTCCTTGATGAAACCCACCCCCTTAGTTCACTCTACTTCCCTGTAAGCCAATCGCCCTCCCCCCCTTCCATCACAGCTTGCTTTCAAAGGAAATAAGGTCAGTATAGTTTAAAAATCATGTATTCTTTATTAATTGATTATAAACATAGGGAGAGAACTGACAAGGTAGCCCGGGTGGGGTTTGAGAGGAGGATAGGAGGGAAGAAAAAGGCCACTTCAAAAGTTCAAAATAATGACAGCCTTTTGCTTGGGCTGTCCACTGGGGTGGAGTGGGAGGGTGCACGGAGCCTCCCCCCTGCGTTCTTGGGAGTCTGGGTGAGGAGGCTATGGAACATGGTGAGGCGGGAGGGCGGTTATACAGGGGCTGCAGCGGCACTCTGTGATATTGCTGCTGTTCCTGAAGCTCCACCAGATGCCGGAGCATGTCCGTTTGATCACGCATCAGCCCCAGCGTTGCAGCCTGCCTCCTCTCATCTCGAGCGTCCCTCATGGCCTCACGTTCACTGGCATCTTTCCTGTACTTTGATACCATGTCCTTCCACTCATTCAGATGAGCTCTTTCGTCACATGTCAATTGCATGATTTCCGAGAACATGTCGGCTCACATGCGTTTTTTTTCGCCGCCTTATCTGAGAGAGCCTTCTGGATGGAGGAAGGAGGCTTGAAAAATTTGCAACTGCGGGAGGGAGGGAAAAAAGGGAGAGAAGTATTAAAAAGATACATTTTACAGAACAATGCTTATACCCTTTCACGGTGAACAACACTATTCACATTATATAGCACGTGATTTCAGTACAAGGTCGCATTTTGCGTCTTGTATTGAGTGCCTGCGGCTTTGGTGTTAGAGATCACAGACGCAGGGCTGGGCAACAGAATTTGGCTTGCATGCAGTCATGGTAAGTGTGACAATGTTCCTCCTCTGTCTTGGTGGGTCCTGCGCTTATTGGTAGATTTCCTCGCTTCACAGATTCACCTTGTGGGTCAGGAAACAGTCCAGAGACCTTCCCCTCTGGTAGAAGCTATACTACAGGTCAATTCCTCCTGTGTTTGATCAGGAGTTGGGAGATATGGGGGGAACCTGGGCCCACCCTCTACACCAGTGGACTGCAGCTGTTTAGAGTGCCTCTTGGTACAGTTGCACAACACCTACAGCTCCTGGGGCTACTTCCCCATGGCCTCCTCCCAACACCTTCTTTGTCCTCACCACCGGACCTTCCTCCTGATGTCTAATAACGCTTGTACTTCAGTCCTCCAGCACTACGCCTACTCACTCTGTTTCTTGCACACCTCTTGCTCCCAGTTCCTCACACACAACCTCTTCTCTGACTCCCCCTGGCTTGACTGGAGTGAATCCTTTTACAGCAATAGAGGGGCCTTAATTAGAGTCAGGTGCTTAATTGCCTCACCTGTCTCTTAGCAGGTTAATTGGAGTCAGGTGGTCTATTAGCCTGGAGCAGCCCCTGCTCTGGTCACTCCGGGAACAGAAAACTACTTATCCAGTGGCCAGTATATCTCCCTTCTGTTACTCTGCTGTTCCCAACTGGTCTGGGTCTATCACATAAGCCATTGTCTTTCGGCTTCTGCAACCTTCATAAAAGCAGCACCCTCCTTTCCCATACCAAGCAAAGCCCATTGAGTGCTGCGGTTTTCGTGTTAACGTGCAGCAGCAGAAACCAAACTAAACCCCCCCACCACCCATCCCTCTCTGGGATGATCGCTTTATCCCTCCCCCCCCCGCGTGCCTAGTATCAGGGAAGATCCCTGCTAGCCAAATGCGAAAAGCTCAGCGCCAATGCTCCCTTCCCCTCTCCTCCCCCCGCTTGGCTAACTGCAGGGAAGGATTTCTTTTCAGCCACAGGCAAACAGCCCAGTAGGAACGGCCACCTCTGTCCCTTTCATTAAATTCCTGTATTTCAACCAGGTTACCATGAGCGATATCACTCTCCTGAGGATAACACAGTGAGATAAAGAACGGATGCTGCTTGAATGCCAGCAAACACCGGGCCCGTACGCTGCCAGGCTTTGTCATGCAATGATACCAGATTACTTGCTACTAGCATGGCGTGGTCAAGTGTCCTACCATGGAGGATGGAATAAGGCTGCATTGCCCAGAAACCTTCTGCAAAGGCTTTTGGAGTACCTCCAGGAGAGCTTCATGGAGATGTCCCTGGAGGATTTCCGCTCCATCTCCAGACACGTTAACAGACTTTTCCAGTAGCTGTACTGGCCGCGAATGCATCCCAAATCCTCAGGGCAAATTAATCATTAAAAAACGCTTGCTTTTAAACCATGTTTTATATTTACAAAGGTACACTCACTAGAGATCCCTTCCATGGCCTCATTGTCTGGGATACTGCCTTGGGAGGATTGGGAGGGTACTTCAGTCAGGCTGAGAAAAAGATCCTGGCTGTTGGGGAGAATGGAGTGCTGTGTGCTCTCCGCAAGCTCTTCCTCCTCCTCCTCCTCCTCTTCCCCGTCTGCAGAATCTTCCGGCATGGCTGAGATTATCCCCGCCTCGGAATCCACGGTCAAAGGTGGGGTACTGGTGGCGGCCCTGCCTAGAATTGCATGCAGCTCAGTGTAGAAGCGGCATGTCTGCTGCTCTGACCCGGAGCGACTGTTTGCCTCCTTTGTTTTTTGATAGGCTTGTCTGAGCTCCTTAACTTCCACACGGCACTGATATGAGTCCCTATTGGGTCTACTTGGCCAGTGCATCCAAGTTCAGATTGCTGTTCAGAGAGGTCACAGTGGTGCACTGTGGGATAGCTCCCGGAGGCCAATACCGTCAAATTTCGTCCCCACTAACCCTAATTCAAACCGGCAATGTTGATTTCGGCGCTACTCCCCTCGTCGGAGAGGAGTACAGAAATCGATTTTAAGAGCCTTTTATGTCGAAGTAAATGGCTTCGTTATATGGACGGGTGCAGGGTTAATTTAATTTAACGCTGCTAAATTCGACCTAAACTCATAGTGTAGACCAGGCCTAAGATCCCATGTGATGGAGTTAGTTTTGTTTCAGTTTCAGGGGTCCTGTGGAAAAAGTAGCAGTGAGCATGTAATTAAAACTATAGCATGGTGCATGTGCACAATGGGGTTGAATTAGGGTTGTAGAGGCAACCTTAAATCTGGCATTTCCTAACTTTTGAGTCCTTCACTTAGCAACCTTAATAACATTCTTTGAACTTAATTTTGTGTGGGTGTCACTGTAGATTTATTTATTTAGTAGGACTTTGGACTAGTTTGTCCTGTATGGCTAATTGCTTAGAACTATACTAAGGAAATTTTGCACACATGATTCTTCTATCTTCTCAACTAAAAATATTGCCTTTCAAAAGGTATGAAGACAACACCAATAAGCAACTCATCAAGCTTGAATTTTCTCTCAGTAAAGGAGGTTCATTATTAGCATGGTAGAGCTGTAGAGTTTATAACTTGGCATATGTGCATCTGAAACAAAGATAGCTATCTAATTTTTTATGGAACCTGTATCACCATAGTATCTAAGTATCTACCAATACTGCTGGATACCAGTTTTTCTTCTAGGTTGCTGAGAGCATAATTTTAGTTTTAGCTGTCTCCAGCTCCAGTTTGCTTTTGCAAGATGTTCACTTTTATAAAGAGGTAAAATTACCATTGTCAGTTTTCAAGTATTTGGTGTATCAAATGTTCAATAAAAGAGAGGATTTTGGAAGCACATGAAAAGTTATGAGCAGAGCTGAGCATATTTTTGCAAGCATCCATTTTGCATACAGAAATTAAATGTGTAGGGAGAGCTGCACACTTGCATATGTTTAAAAACAAAACAAAAACAAAACCTCCAAAAATGCAGTTTTTAGCTATATATGACTGAATGTGGACACAGTTGCCAACAAAAAGCAATAGTGCACACAAACTACTTGATAATTCCAAACTATTTTTCCACTCCTTTCATGTCTGCAGACTGCCAAATTCTAAATGCTATCCTTCCTGGTAACTAACCAGCATTCTCTGGCGTGATTTTTAACTTCCTCTTATGCCTATGTTAGAAAAAAGCAAACGTTTAGTCTGTAACTGAATATAGTGGTTAACAAGCTATAGACTTAAACTCACAAAATAGTTTCATAATGCCTAAAGTAGAACATTTATTGTATAAAAAAATACGGGAGCCACTGAAAAAGGAAATGTTTTGTGTGTGTATATACACAGATTCATCCAGATATGAGAGAAGCTGGGGAAAGTTCAAGGGCCCAGTACATTTTTCCTTCTGTTATTTTTGTTTGAACCACACCCTTTATTTCTTTATTGATTTTCATTACTAGTGTTTTGGGTCAAAGACCATCTCCTTTATGTGTTTGTATAGTGTGTAGCATAATGGAGCCCTGATATACGACTAGAGTCACTGGGCACTTCCATGACGCAAGTAATTAATAATGATAATTATTTCTCCCCCCCCCCCCACTTCCATGCTCAGAAGGTAAAGTTAGGTGATTGTCTCTTCCTAGAGTGGCACTGTTGCTATTCAAAAGGAATAGTGGTTCTATTGTACATAGTAGATGACAAGCTACCATATAGCATGGTATGGTTCCTATAATAAGAGACTTAAGGCAGAGTTCTCCAGTCTACTACTTTGCTCTGCAGGAGGAGCATAAAGTAGCTTTAAAGCAGCTGGAGAATTCCCCACTGTGCAGGGAAACTCTGCTGCTGTACAGCTGGAGAAAACCCCCTCCTACACCAGCTGCTGCCTTTCCCTCCCATGAGAAGGGGATGGAAGCGGATATAGTGGGGAAGGATGGGCAGATGAGGTGGTGTGGTGAAACAGAGAAGAGTTAGGCCCAATCTTCCACTGATATAAGGCTCCCCCACCTTGCAGCCCTACATGCACCAAGGTTGGGTAGCTCTGACTCGGGGAACCACAAATGACAGCTTGGACATAGTGAAGAATCAGGGCCTTAATTTCAAAATACCAGTGTTGCCAATAACAAATGTTCAAAGATCTTGATTCAGTGTCACGCATTGGAGGACAAAGACAGGAGCTAGCACTCCACTAAGAAGATGCTGCCGAAATGCACTGTACCATCGTGGCACCACCATCAATGCCCCATCCAACACCGGAGTGGTCAACGTGGGCGAGATCTCTAACCCCCTCAGTACCAGCACTGGCACAGAGTTGGTCGTACTGCTGGAATTCCGGCACTCGAGAGACCTCCCGCATATCCAACATATTGGAGTCTCCTTCTCTCGGTACTGGGACCTCGGCACCGAGTCGTCTCCTAGCATGGGAGTTTTCTCCGCTGCCCTGCCATGCACACCCATTCTCTAGTGCGGTCTCGAACAACAAACCAGAGGAGGCTGTGTCTCATTACTCCTGTCATGCTCCCTATGGTGCCCACTACCAAGAGGGCCCCTGAGCATACCCTCAGATGGCCCCATCACCACCACTTTGGTATGGCCAACCATGGGCACCACCACCCCAGTGGCCATACTGAGATCCTTGGGGTGCATAATGCCCCACGTCTCTCAGGCTTCTGGCCTCCCCCTCGACCATGGCATTCAGAGCCTTGGAACCTCCAGAAGAGATCATGGAGGCCCAGGAGAGCAGCACTGAGGAAGAAGTGACTCTGAGGACCAACTTAGACCAACTCCTCCTCCCTAGAAAGATCTAAGGGTTCAGCAGCATCAGCCCAGAGACTCTCCAAATGGGTCTCGAACTGCATTAGACAATGTTATCAGATCTGCAGTGTGAGCTCGCCAGACCGTATTCGCATACATTCCATGAGGCCAGTCTCTTCCTCTGCCGCCTTCTTCAAGAATTTCCCTATCTCAGAAATCGGTAGAGCAGCGACAGGGGCGTCGGTCCGCACCTTTGCAGAACATCATGCGATCACTGGGGACTCCGTCTCCGATGCCATCTTTGGCTCCCTCACAATATTGTCATCTGTAATTGACCTGACTCCGAAGCCCCAGACCTCCGGTAGGGGTACTGCTAGGGAGTCACCTATAATGGAGCACCCAAAGGGATACTACTGAAAGAAGTAGCTACTCACCTTGTGCAGTAATGATGGTTCTTCAAGATGAGTGACTCTGTGGGTGCTCCACTGTAGCTGTGCTTGTGTCCCTGTGCTGCTGATTGGAGAACTTCAGTGGCAGTGTCCATAAGGCCCGCACATGCACTGTCTCACCTCGTGCCCTGCCATGAGGCTAGCCAGCATGTGCAGGCTAGCCCCCTCAGTTCTTTCTCTACCACAGCGTCATAGACAAGAACTCCAAAGTAGAGGGCAGGAGGGTGGGTTGTGGAGCCCCATATTGAGGGTGAGGGGGACACATTTTAAAGAACCATCATTACTGCACAAGGGGAATAACTTTTTATTATTATTATTTTTTTTTTAAATAATGAATTTGGGGTTAATTTTATTTGCCTTCTGGTTTTTGAGCCACTTACTTCGCATTTTTAAGGTTTTCTCTGCAAATGTGAGGGCTAGAAACTTAAACAAACAAACACAAAAATTAAGATGAGATTTTCATTCAGCCTCTTGATTCCAGCATCTGGGGTTTTAAGAAAACCCCCAAACATCATGAGACTCGTGATGAAATCACAAGAGTTGGTAACACAGCCTTCAACCTAAGTAGCTACACTCTCTTTTTAGTAGGAAAGAACTCCTCTGCAAAAACGTGTACATCAGTCATTGGCCAAGGTTTTTAAAAACAGGAGCCCAAAGTGAAGTTTCTAAATTAATATTTAGGCACCTAAATAAATGGCCTGATATTAAAAAGTCCTTAGCACCACTGAGGTCAGTGGGAATTGTTGGGTGCTCAGAATTTCTCCAGATCCTAACTTTAGGTTCTACTTTTGAAAATGTGGGCCATTAGCTCTTTGCATGTTAGTGAACCCTGTACTTAGACAATGTAAGTGAGGTGGTTCTGTGGCACAGGCTGCCATACTCTGATGAAGCAACTACTGTCAAGCAGCTATCCTCATGTCAAAATTTAGGTTAAGATTTCGTACTGTGCACATTATGTAATATCCTTTTTTTGTGTGCATGCATATAATTTTTTTTCTCCCTCTGAGCATGTTTGTTAGTTACTGCTCTGGGAGATTTCTGAGAGAGTGTGGTTTTCTGATATAGTTTTTGTACAAACCAGAGGAACTGGCCTCTCTCCTTTCAAAATGAGTTCAGAGTGGTTCTTAGGTACTTTCCAAATGAGTAAAGCGTGACATCTTACGTGGTTAGCCAGTGCAAATCCTGTACCCTGTCAAGTGTGTCTGTTATATTTTACAGCCCTTGTTTGTATAAGGTTTGGGGTATTTTGAAAAATGAGGATTACTGTAACCGTATATAAATAATGTTATGACCACAGATCAAAGGTTCATTTATTTTTCCTCCTGCTCAGGATTATATGTTTGCAAAGACCAATGTTGTTATAATGTTATGGGCTGACTGAAACAGCGAAAGGAGGTCAATTCAGTTAAGGCAGGGGTTCTCAAATTGGGGGTCGGGTCTCCTCAGGGAGTTGAGATTATTACATGGGAGGTTGTGAGCTGTCAACCTCCACCCCAAACCCTGCTTGCCTCCAGCATTTATAATGGTGTTAAATATATTAAAAAGTGTTTAATTTATTAGGGGGGTTGCACTCATAAGCTTGCTGTGTGAAAGGGGTCGCCAATAAAAAAAGTTTTAGACCCACTGAGTTAAGGTATACCTAGGCCCTATCTATGCTACAAAAAAATTGTCGTATTCAGTTTTGAAGATCAGTTCTCAAAAACCATTGCAGGTAACATAACTACGCAGGTGAATATGGATAGGGCATGACCTTTTGAAAACAGACTCAGGATCTGCAAATTTTTGTATTGTAGACAGAGCCCTAGGCAATAATGAGTAAGGCTATGATTTGGTCATGGCAGTCACTGATTCCATGACTTTACCGGACCGCTGTTACTTCGTGCGCTTCAGCTGTCAGTGGCTGGAGGCGGGGCTGTGCACCCCTGCCCTGCAACAGGGGTTGGATAGCTGGAACCAGGACCCTGCAGCCCCTGGCCTGTGTTTAGGGGCAGGGGGGCTGCAGCCGGGCTGTGCGTCCCTGTCCAGCAGCTGAGGCCAGTTCTGGAGCAGGGGCTGTGTGCACCCTGTGGCTGCGCCCCCTTGCTGCATCCCAGCTCCCTCAGCTTCCACCAGGAGCTGCAGTGGGGACTGTGTGCCCCCCTCACGGCGTCTCAGGACCATGAGCTCCGCTTTCCCCTCAGGAGCATGGATCACCTCAGTGCTAGTTTCTATTGCCCATTTCTCTGCTCCCCCAAGCACCTTCATACTTCTGTCTTCCTTCCAGCCCCTCATGCTTGGAACACTCTCCTGATTTAGACCATAAAGCCATTACTTTGTCCTCCTTTGCATCTTTGTGCCAGACCCACTTTATTCATACCACCTTTGGGAAAATGCCAACTGATAATGGCAAGATGGATTGGCCAGTAGAGATTTATAATAGCAAAATAATTTATTGGACCCTTGTGGACGCATATTCCTATTCCTGTTTTCATTGCCCTTCCTTCTCTGTACTACTTCAGTGTTACAATCACTTGTTGCATCTTGTCTTTATTAGATTGTGGGATCTCCAGGAACTGTCTTTTACTCTGTGTTCACCAGGGCTTTGATCCTGATTGGTACTTCTAGGTGTTACCATAATACAGATAATTAACAGCAATAAAAGATCTGTTCCCCCTCTGCTGGATCCCCCTCTCAGGGAAAGTGGGATAAAAAAGCCTGTTCTTCCCCATCCTCAGCTTCTTTTCCCCACTAGGAGCAGTAGGAAAGAAGAGATGGCAATTTTTGCTTTTGGCTTCCTCTCCCTTCCGGGATCCACACTGCCAGCTCTCCCTTCCTTCCAAGGATATTGGGAGAAGAAAGGGAGTCTGCCCTGCCAGCAAAATCCCCTTCTTAATGGAATTAAAAAGAGAAGCCTAGCACCATCTCTGGAGGAATGAAATAGCCCTGTTAGGTTCATTTCCTCTCTGGCATTCAACTTAAAAGCCCAATTCTAACTCTGAAGCCCCTGTTGTATGACAGTGTCACAGCAGGTGTTATTTATGTGTATTGTGGTAGCACTTAGGGACCAATTGAGAACAAGGTCTCATTGTTCTAGGCCGGGGTGGGCAAACTACGGCCTGCGGGCTAGATCCAGACCCTCAGGGCTTTGGATCCGGCCCACGGGATTGCCCGCCGTGGGCCCCGCACCGCTCTCAGAAGCATCCGGCATCACGTCCCTGCAGCCCCCGGGTGGGAGGGTGCGGGGCAGAAGGCTCCGTGCATTGCCCTTGCCTCTAGGCACCGCCCCCTGCAGTCCCCATTGGCCGGGAATGGGGAACTGCAGCCAATGGGAGTTTTGGGGTGGGGGGTACCTGGAGGCACGGCAAGGGCTGCACATGTGGAGCCCTCTGCCCCCCACTCCTACAGGGGCCACAGTGCTTCCTGGAGCGGCGCGGGGCCGGGGACAGGGCAGCAATGCAGGAAGCCTGCCCTGGTCCCGGTGCGCACCGCTGCCACCCTGGAGCCGCTTTAGGTAAGCGGCACCGGGCCGGAGCCCGAACCCCTCCTGCACCCCTCCCCCCCACCTCCCTGCCCTAAGCCCCCCTGCCTGCACCTCACACCCCTCCTGCACCCCAACTCCCTGTCCTGAGCTCCCTGCTGCACCCCTGTGCACCCCTGCCCTGAGCCCCCTGCCGCACCCCTCCTGCATCCCAACCCCCTGCCACACACCGCACTCCTCCTCGCCCCCAATCCCTTTCCCTGAGCTCCTTCCTGCACACCGCACCCCCTCCCACACCGCACACTCACTGCCGCACCCCAACCCCGGCCCTGCATACAATTTCCCCACCCAGATGTGGCCCTCGTCCCAAAAAGTTTGCCCACCCCTGTTCTAGGCATTGTTCAAACGAGCAAAACAATGTCTGCCTCAAAGAGCTTACAATCCAAATAAACAAGACAGACACCGGGGAAAGTGATGTAACATACATGCAGAGTAAAGATGCTCAGCAAACATCATGTGTAAGGATACAGTTTTGACACAGATTCCATGACTCTAAGAGACCTCCATGACTTCCGCTCTGGCTGGAGCAGTCAGCCCCCCACAGCAGCAGGGCTGGGGCTAGGGCAGTCCACCCCCCCCACAGCAGCAGGGCTGGGGCTTCCGTGATTTATTGTTCATTGCCCATGTCTTGCCTGTGAATTTTAATAAACATTTCTGTGTCAAAATCTTAACCTTAATCATATGTCATACATTGGTGAATCCATAGGAAAGTCAAAACTAAACAGGACACAACTGTACCAAATTTCTTCCCCCTGCTATGGGAAAACTCCTCCTCCAATCACCTTTCTGTTGATTTTTGTCTTGCTCATATGCCTGAGCCCCCAAACTTCTTACCAAATCAGGCAACCTCATCTGCCCAACAAGTAGCCAGCTGACAACAATCAGATATATATTGCACTAATTCTGCCTTAGACTCACGGCTCATGGCCAGATTGTAGCTAGTCCCAACTCCAGGGTTGCAAGGAGTGGGAGTGTTTAATGGATCTCTATCCCTTCTTGCATCTCTAAACAATGTGGCTGGGGAATATAAGCCCTACTCCTTTCTAGTGCCCCATTGGACTAGCTGCTTGAAAGCATAGGTGCCAACTCCGTGGGTGCTTAGCACCCATCGGCAGCCAGCTCCCCACCTCCCACCCAGTGCTTCATGCCTGCCGCGATCAGCTGTTCCACAGAGTGCAGAAGGCGCTGGGGGAGGGGGAGGAGGAGGATAGGGCGTGCTTGGGGGAGGGGGCGGAACTGGGTGGGAAGAGGCAGGGCGAGAGTGAGAAGAGGTGGGGTGGGGTGGGGACTTGGGGGAAGGGGTGGGGTGGGGGCACGGTCTGGGGCTTGAGCACCCCCGGGGCCCAGAGGAAGCCTGTGCTTAAAAGGGTTTTGAAGAACAGGGTAACATCACATCACGGGAGAATGGAAAGGATGCCTCACAGAGTAAGAGGAAATTGGAGATGGCATAAGAATGAAGAGATTGAAATGGAGGAATGGATAAAGAAAATTCATCATAGAGAGACTAAGAAACAAGATAAATAGTGCATTGAATTGAAAGAGCAGAAAACTTGAGGAACTTGGTAAATTAAAAAAAAAAAAAGTTTTTATGAAATCTGGTGCCAAAAGGATTTCAGCGAAACATACGTTGGTGTTTGATTTAAATGTTGGGGACATGACCTGGCTATGGATAGCCAGATGGTTACAGAAAAACTAATATTCTTACACATAGAGGGGGAGATAACTTGCTGTTTTATGCATTTTGGGGTTTTTTTTGTTTGGTTGGGTTTTTTTTTTACATGATCAATGCTGACACGTTGGCATGTTTGCATATGTTTTAATGTGTGTGTCTGGGAAAAACACATTGTCAAGTTACTTTTAATTACTAAGTGAATTCAAATTTTTGTGTGTGTGAATATAATTTCTTTTGAAAGTCTTAAAATCTTCTAAACTGCAGGAAATCTCATTCTTTTAAAAATTTCCAGAGATAAAGGTGACTGGATCCCCATTTTTATTTGTTGTTTTTCCATCCATTCTCTGTCTTGATCAAGTCTAAGTGATGATGCTGATAAGCACCATAAACTGCACACTCTTGCTTACTTTTGTTTGAATGGCCATGGGTCTGCTTGGAGCCATAACCTTCTTTCATATAAATTACATGCCATGTCCCCATTATCCACTTTGTGCTATAACCCATCAGCATTCGAGGCCAAGATCTGTCATGATGGCTAACATTGGTGAACTTCTCTTCCTATTTTGATGTACTTAAGCCACTCCCTACAGAAACCCATGTTGTTCCCAGGAGAATGTGCAACCACTTGTACTAACATTTAGTCTTTCTACACTATGCTTACCCAAAGCTCTTTGAGTATAGAGACTGAATTCTAAAGAACTCTTATGACATTTATGCTATTTAAAACTTGCCACACACGCACAGTAAATGTTTCCTTTAAAAGAGGTGGGGAGGAGGCGGAAATCCCTACTCATTTAAAGTAACTTGTTTTCCAGATTGGACAAAAAAAACTGTTGGTCCTGTGGACTAAATGCCTGTAAAATTTCACCACTACAATTTTTTCCAGTAATTCCAAAGACTATTTGTTCAGCTGGTTTTATTCACAGCAACATTTATTAGGGCTCTTTTATAAAGCTAGGTGGCTAAAATATAGGTTTTACAATGCTGGGGTGATGTTCAAACAACTTTTCTCATTCATTATGTGACATTTTTGGGGCGGGGGGTGGGGTAAATTGTACTGTGGGTGAACATCCCATGGAGGAATATTAGCAACTTTGTACTGTCGAGTCAGTGCAAGTTGCTGGAAAATGGATAGAAACAGAGTAATTACTGTAGGGAATACTGCAGGAATTCACCTTCTGTCATTTTAGACTGGTTATGGACATTGAGTCCTTTCTGACAGGCCTGATGCTGTTTATGAATGTGTGTGTGCTATTTTCAGAGATACACAGAGCTGTTCATGTTAGGGATGACAAGAGGAAAGACTCTCTTTAGTTGGTCCCCTGCCAGAGTTGACCAGCTATTGTGGGAAAAGGTGTAGGTGACAATTTGCTTACTCCTCAGTTGACTGCTGCCATGGAGATGGGCAAAATAGTTTTCCTGTAAGCCAGAGCATTAATCAAATACATACTTTATTAGTTTGCAGAGTTTGAATCAGCTTCTAAGTGATAGCCCACAGAGTCTGATAGGCCAAAAACTGTGGAGAATCAATCTTTCTCCTTTGGTGTTCTACTCTGAAAATCCTTGTCTCAGAAACTCAAAATAGAAATGTTTTTAAATTAACATTTTTTCCACTTATGTCATGTAGGATTTTTGTTGTTAATTTTTCTAGAAATAGAGACAATTGCATTGACAGCATGGTTCCCAGGTCCTATGTGATACGAGGTGCTTATCATAAACTCATGTACTGATCTTCTTCTTCTATGTGAAGGAAGGAGCAGTGTTAGAGTTTACCAGCTGCTTTGTCTCCAAAGAGCTGCACAATGTTGAATGCATTGTTTGAGTGTTAAAGTTAATAATGGCATTGTCTTCAGAAGTGCTGAGTACCTACAGATTCTCTGTTATATTTATTTCCATTTAAATAAAAAAAAAAAAATGCCTATACAACAGTCTAGGTGCCCTAACACATAATTAATGCTACCTCAAAACCACAGCGGCATTAAAATAGTTATTCAAGAAGGAATTCTGCTAGCCTGCCACTTACAATAAAAGTGCCTTTCCACCCTTTCGTTATCCTGGGAATCATATCCTCAGCACTCTCCAAAAACCCTTTTGAACAGATTTTATTTATTTATTTATTTACACGGTAAACCTGTTTGTAGGATCAGGCTTTTAAAATATGCTGTTCGCTTTATACTGTTATGACTATTTTATACGTATTGTGTTAAAAACCAAGGGGTTATTGAGTATGACTCTTTACTGGTTTATCAGATTGTACAGCTAACCTGAATTTGTGAGTATTACTTACATTACAAGGGAGCAACATTTTGATGCATTTTGGTTGAGTATCAGAAGGGTCTTTGTCCCTGGTTACTTATTGATCAAGTCAATAGTAAATTCTCTAGGCATAAATATCAGCGTTTGTTCTCCTGTACAGTAAAGTGTAGATCATTCATACAGAAATGGATAAGTATGAAATTGTTTTTTCCATGTATATTTTAAGTAAAACATTGACATAGCTGTCAAGCTAATACATCCATTACACTAATGTGACTTAATATCATTTTGTAAGGAATTTCTGTGACATGAGCATTTCTAAGACTTTTTACTGCATTTACTGAAACTAGTTTTTTTCATGAAGTAACAGTAAGTTGCATACTAAACACTTCTTTACTTTGTCTCGTAGAACCTCTGCAGAATAAATTGTATGGTAGCCTAGACAGAGACAGGGTATCCATCTCAAGAATATTATTGAGTCATACAACTGATCATTCTTATCTTAATGCGCATAACATTTGATGTATGTCATAGGACAATCCCACTTGGAATGCCCTCTTGCAGCAGACCACAGCAGGACATGTGTGCCTGCCTCATTTGCCCTCTCAGGTAACACAATAACTCCATGCAAGGCTTATCTTCTAGTCCATCAACATGGTTTATTACTAGAACATAGTTCAAAACAGTCCATAATAAAGGCCCCACACATAGAGTTTGTTTCTCACTCTAGTGTAAGCAGTCATCAGTACTCAAGATATCTCATCTCTTGATGCCCCATGTGTCACAAATTGTCACTTTAAACCATGCCTGGACTCTGTCAGTGCTCTCGTATGCTTGTACCAGGACAGCCATCCCAGCCCTTCCAACTGGAGCGCAACTCCAGTCTTCCCAGCAGGAACCCCTATAGCCTCTCAGCTGCAAAGCATCCTGCCAGGAAAGTATCCTTCATTCCCCAAGTCCTCTTAGGGATTCTTCTGGGTCCGTCTCTCTGACCCTGGAGATGTCAGGGGGTAAGACCCTCTGCTGCTCCACTGCCTTCAGGGTTTTGGCTCTTGGAACTGGTTCTCTTGCTTAGAACCAGCAGGCAGCTCCCACTGCTGCTCCTCTTGGCCTCACTCTTCTCCATCTCTCTGGCCTTGGCTCTTTGGCTTGGGGACACCAACTAGCATTTCCCTCTTGCTGATCTTTTGCCCTCAGACTTCTCCCAGGAACCACTTTCTGCTTTCTTCTGGGACTCCTCCAATCCCCCTGGTCTCTGGCACCTCTCACCTGCCCATCCTGATTGAACCAGTCTTCTCTGACTCACTGGGCCCTTGATAGCTCCCTATCTGCTGCTCTGCCTCTTAATTGGCCAAACAGGAACACCTGTTCAGGCACTGGTGAGCTGGACCTACTTTATTTACCATGGCCAGCCACTGTATGACCATGCACTGTAAATATTCTTTGGAATTTTATACTTTTTAGAAAATGTGAGATTTTTAACCTCAATTTGGCATTTTGTAAAAATGCTCATTTTTCTTTAAGATGCATAATAGGTTTGAGGAAGAGATTACATTTCTTCCCAAGTCAGAGCTAGCAGATGGTGGTAAGCAAGCAGATGCAGTTCTGAAATAGTCACCACCTGGGAACTTTAGTCATCTTCATTCTGGAAGGTACAAGCCAGTGTAAGCCTCCTTCCTCTTAAAGATGTTCTACTTTTACTGATATTTTGCTTCAGTGGGTTGACTGCGTCTCAAAAAAGAAAATAGTGTTTGCTATTCCTGTTGCTAACTTCTCTATCTCTGCAACAGATGTTGAAAGCATGTTTCTTCTTCATTAGGTCTTTTAATAAACCTATCTTGAATTTACATATGCTTTAAATTTGCTGGGGCACTCTGTTTAAATATGATTCAAACATAGTTTTTGTTAAATCTGGTTACAGCATACTGTAGGTTAAAGGGACAAAACCATGTTAGTACTATTTTTTTTTTTTTAATTCTTCTCAGCCATGTATTAAGAACAGTTGTAAAACCACTTTGATCCATCCACAATAGCTCTTTAAACTGTGTTAGAATCTGGTTTAGTGTAAACTCTATTTGTGTAAATATCTGTTTTTAAATACTTAGAGGACCTTGATATAGTGCCTTTCATCTGAAGTATCTTAAATTGTATTTAATCTCCTCTGTATCCCTCCGACAGTTGAACTACATTTACCTCTGCAGTGGAGTAAGGCAGCTGGTAACTACCCAGAGCTACACTGTACAACAGCTTAGAGCAGAAAATGAAGTAAATCCTATTCAAATGAAGCTTTAAGAGGAGTTTGGAATTTAGCCAAGATGCTGGAGTCAGCTGTCTTTGACACAGCTGGCCCTGAGTAGATCCTAGATGGGGTGGCTGGCGTGGCCCTGAAAAAAAGGCATTATTGCTTCTGAAATCTCAGGGATAAACATCTAGTCTTCCCAAGAGAGTTCTGATATGTGGCTCTACTCCATTACTCCTACCGCTGTTTATGTATTGAAGGCCAATGGGAGTATTAGTGAGACTATTCAGGCTGAAGCATGATCAGCAGGTGGATGACAAGTATATCTTGCTTTCTTCAATTCTAAATGGCCTGGTGTGTTAGCTTTCCTGGGATCTTGAAAATCCTTTGCAAGTTTTAGCTGATTCAGAACACAGCTACCTACCTGGAAACACCAGTTCTCCTGAAACTTCATAGGCTTCCCCGTTCACTTACAAATGCAATTCAAGGAGTTGACTTTGTTCTATGAAAAACTTTGGATCCCGGTTGTCTGAGAGAGTCCTCCTCTCACTGTGTACCATCTCTGTAGTTGAGATTAACAGAGGTGCTGAGTTAAGTTGAATTATAAATTCAAAACACGCGAGGGGCAGAAGAAGCAGATAAAACATACCAACAAATGGGCAGGGTGCTGATTTATTTGTATTTAGCCCTTCCTCATCCTTGTTGAAAAAAACCTTTGCCTGTTCATTTGTTGTAACCTCGGAAATCCACACTTTGAGTGAAGCATAACAACACCCTGTATCCACTCTCTATCCCCTAATGTCAGCCTCCTTCATGTTCTCCGCTCTCCTTTCTGTCCGTTGACTGGGCTCAGTGATGATGAACACAGTCCATTCACAGGAAAAAAATTCTGCTGACATCACCACACATCTTGCCACAGAGTTCTCTGCTGGGGTGGTGTTAGCAGAGCCTCCCAGAATACTGAGTCTTGAAGTTAATGTTCAGTAGAGATAAATGGGACATTTCATTTCCCCCACCCCCACTCCCTTTAGAGCTGTTGTTTCTGGCTGTGTGCAGACTCAGGTAGACACCTCTCCATTGAAATAAACTTATTTTTATTTTACATAAAAGCTGAGGCTCTGATATAATCTTATGATTTGGGCTTGGCTGGGGGGAGGGTCTGGAGCTGCTTCTTTCTGGTTCTTGGTGCAAGGATGATACAGAGGGGATGACATGTCTGATCTCCCCCCTTCTCTGCTTAATTGCTCCTGCTATTAGCTAGGGGCTTATCAGAATCCACTACTGCAAGGACAAAGCTCCTGGGGCACCATCTCCCTGTGGTGGGTGGTGAAGGTACCTGAGACAGTTCCCTGCTTGTGGTTCCCCTATCTCTTTCCAGGGAAAGAGGTCAGTCAATTCCCCACTTCTTGGATTTCCTTTCCCACTTGGGACCCAAGCATGCAAAGTCAGAGCCCTTATGACCAGTGCAACCGTCATGATCCTTGGGGCTGGTAGTCTCAGTCTCCACTTCCTCAGGAATCTTCCTGAGGGTAAGATCACTGAGCAACCACATTGTCCAGCACCAAAGCACCCTAACGAAGTAAATGAGAGGCCACTATTTCCTGGATGTTCCATTGTCCATTGTCTCAGAATCAGGACAGAAGAAGGAGGAACAGATGATAGATATTCCTATCACTAGATGATTTCTTGGTCTTTCTTTGTTTCTTCCTCTTTATAATTTCCACGAGATGATGGTGCATTAAGTGATTGTGTGAGTTGCTGCAGGCCAGGAAAAGGCATCCAAACTCTTTGACATCTCGGGAGCAAAACATAAAAATGTTTCTCCTATTAATGAAAGGCTGGCCAAGAAGAGCTTGGAGCAACCAGGTTTAAGATGACACTATCTGCGTTAAGTCCTGCAGTAGAAGACTTGCTTTCCCCCCACATCTCCTATTCCAGGAACTTTGGTCTTGGCTGCCTCTGAACAACATAATAAAAGGAACAGAAAAATTAAATAAAAGCATCCCACTTCTAAAGCATCCATTATAGCGTTCAACCAAAACTCTGGCATACAAAAAAGAGTTAAATTGACCCGTAGTGTTCTTTAAAGTTCATAGCTTGTTATATCAATGCTTGATGTCATCTTTACCTATGTGTCAGACAGTGGGTGTGTGGTTGGTTTGTGTGTTTAGTTTTTGTTTTTGGGTAGTTGTCATTTATGCTAAAAAGGGAGTCCTGCGCCATTAGAGGTAATGTTTACCAGATGAAGTAAGGTCACCACCTGCAATCCATAATAGCTGAAATATATTCGTAGACTAGAATATTGTAGAGCTTTACGTCAAAAAGGAACTAGTGGATGTATCATATGAGCTGCTATATGTAACCCTGTCTTGGCTTGTGAACAAGATGTCAGGGAGAATTCCAGACATTTCTAGACATCTCTGCTATTTTCATGTGCTAACTTTTTTTTTTCCTCATAAAAGAGGCTCTTTCATGGGGACACATTGCAGTCTATTGATCTAAAAATATAAAGAAAATAAATGTTGTTTTTTAAGGAAAAAGCTTGTAAGTCTAAAATAACACTTCATTTTCTATAGTCTATTTTGGGTCTGGTGGTTTAATTTGAAAGCAGAATTATGTGATATGAAATGAAATGAAATGAAATAAAATAAAATGATATATTGTTTTGTTGCTTCATAGGACATATGGAAAAGTCAAGCCAGTATATCTGTGCTATAAGGCTCTGATAAAGAAGAGAATACCTATTCTGAGCAGCACTTAAGTACATATTTACATCCTTCAAGGGAATTTAAGAATAAGATTAAATTTAAGCACACATTTAAGTGCTGCCCTGAATAGGGATGGATTTAAGCACATACTTCTTAAGCCCCCATTCAGGAAAGCACTGAAGTTTGACTGCTATTTATATATGCTTAATAGTCCTTTGTTATAACTTCTTATAAGTCTTTTTGTCTTGTTGAAAGGTGCCAGGTTTAAAGATTTTTTTTTCCTACTTATTTTTAGCTTGCTTACTATGGCCCTGATGCTGCAATCTGATCAGCACGGGCTGACCTTCAGTGGTTCTCCATATGGGCTCTGGGGTCACATTTCAGGGTCAAGGTCCATATCTTGTTTTCATCTTTAATTTTTGTCCTTTGAGGGTCTAATTTATCATTTTATTAGGTTCAGAAAATTAAAGTCAATTCAGATGCAGCACTGACTTACTGGGGAAAAATTGTAAATATCCTAGTAAATTGCTTTGGTATTAAAAAAAAAAAAAAAAAAAGTTTTCACAGTTTAGATTATATATTTGTGGGTTAAATTTTAACATTCCGAAGGTGATTGGTGGTAGTATCCTAAGGTAATCAGTATCCACAATCCTAAAATAGACATTGTAAAATTCTTTTGTCTACAAGAATATATCTGTGCAAGGATAAAGAATATTCTGCTGAAGTACTTATTACATGAAAATATAGGGAGGAAATCTGTTGTTGAAAACATTGGTGCATTATCCATATGTACTTGGGTTGTAGCTCTAATTTCTAAGTCTGCTTTAAGCTGTTTCTCATCCAGCAAAATGTGACTTGAGATATTTGAAATGTAAGGGAAAAGAAATATAGACTACTATTTCTTTAAGGGAGAAACTAAATGGGGAGGGGAGAGGGTGATGTTTTGACTGCTGACATTTGTGGCCTTTTGGCCATGTTTCATACTCTTTTTGCTTGCGTAAGAGGTAGACTGTCTTTACTGTAGCTACTGTTGCCATGGAGAGATAGCGGGGGAGGATTCCTAGGATCCCATAGCCTGTGAGAGATTATGTTTTAGAATTGCACTCTGAATATAATGTGATGTGGCAGGGTAATTCAGGTGTGCTGTGGCACAGATAATGGGGGATGACCTGTCAGCTGTCTGGTAACGTGACTATTAAAATACTTCTTATAGGCATAATATTAAAATAAAAACAAAGCAATGCATGTGAGTTTGCTTTGAGAGTAAAGAGGATTATGTTTATTTGCATGTTGGCTGTGTTTTTAAGATGTGACAGCACCTTGTACAGGGTTGGTTTGCACTGTTTGGCAGGCTGTAATGAAAAGGGGATTTATACATACTGATACTTGGTGATAACATCTGCTAAGGGTCTGGCTGTCATGTCGCAGAATTGGATTTGTTCTAACTGTAATCTGCTGATGTGATTGTTATAGTGGGTTAATTTTCTTTATTTTCTTATTTAATCATACAACAAAAGCTGTGTTATGGTGCTGAGATATACATATATATGTATACATATATATGTATATCTCAGCACCATAACACAGCTTTTGTTGTATGATTAAATAAGAAAATAAAGAAAATTAACCCACTATAACAATCACATCAGCAGATTACAGTTAGAACAAATCCAATTCTGCGACATGACAGCCAGACCCTTAGCAGATGTTATCACCAAGTATCAGTATGTATAAATCCCCTTTTCATTACAGCCTGCCAAACAGTGCAAACCAACCCTGTACAAGGTGCTGTCACATCTTAAAAACACAGCCAACATGCAAATAAACATAATCCTCTTTACTCTCAAAGCAAACTCACATGCATTGCTTTGTTTTTATTTTAATATTATGCCTATAAGAAGTATTTTAATAGTCACGTTACCAGACAGCTGACAGGTCATCCCCCATTATCTGTGCCACAGCACACCTGAATTACCCNGCTGAGATATACATATATATGTATACATATATATGTATATCTCAGCACCATAACACAGCTTTTGTTGTATGATTATATATATAAAATATATATCCTAAGAATGTTAAGCTGTAGGATAACATGTAACCAGCAATAAATCTGTAACTGACTGATGTTAGCAAAC
Organism: Trachemys scripta elegans; assembly: GCF_013100865.1. Classification (NCBI taxonomy): domain Eukaryota; kingdom Metazoa; phylum Chordata; order Testudines; family Emydidae; genus Trachemys; species Trachemys scripta. Next base: position 172,413,109 of record NC_048299.1, read on the forward strand.
ATTAGCTCTGTGCTACAGGCAAATTATTTAGCAGTCTAGGGGAAAAACCAAGTCATTGATGGATATTTTAACATGAGTGGAATGAATGACAGGAGCAAGTACATGTCTGCTTAGGTAAGTTTTTTCTTTTAGTTATTTTTAATAATTAATGTTTTACTCCCATACTCACTGGGCATACGAGTGAGAGAGACTGTTATTAATCAGGTCTTTTAAAGCTTTTGAGTATTTGTAGTTCCCTGCCTTTAATTCCTAGAAACAGGTGATCATTTATTGATTACTGTCATTGTAATCTCTTCCTTTGCTGCTACCAAGGAAAATCATCACTGTGGGCTGAAACTTCATAAATAATGGGACTTGATTTTAACTTTGAAAAAGGTGATTTACTGTCTAGAAGCAGGTGGGAGACATTTTTCATTCTGAAAATATTTTCTGTGGGAGTGTAATTCAAAGGGGGGGCATAACTGGGTTACTAATATTTTGAAACTTATTTTTATGGCAATATGATGTTCAGAGAAAAATCTAAGTAAATGTAACATACTTCAGTTGTTGTTTTTGCAAAAGCTAGGTGAGAAATGGGTTAGAATGTAAGGGAGTTATTACTGGGAAATGAGCTTGCATTACACCCACAGAGCACTTACTGTACATTAGTTATAACATGTTGTTTTTGTTGTCTACAGTTAATTGAGTAATTTCTTCCATGACAGAAACAGCAGGCTAAGCATATTTGGTTTAAGAGGCAGTCTCTTGAATCTAGACAGCTTTTTCTCTTATTATAATAGCGAACTCTTGTGAGTCACACCATAAACTCTTGTGAGTTTATATACCATGGGTATGAATTCTTGAAATATACCGGTGGGGGTTAATTCACTGTTATATAAACAGCCAATAACAGCATTTCATTATATTAGAATTGCTATTAGTTGCCAGGCTGTTCCTTGCAAAAAAGTGTATATTTAGTACACATGAATAAAGGAATTCTGCCTTTGTAAAACTTTTAGGGTGAAGAAAAGAAAAGTAGATTAATGAAATGTCAAAATATATAAATGTCTTTTGTATAAATAGAGAAAGCCCGACTTTTAAAAAGTTATATAGCTTTTAACATTCACTTTTAAGATCAAGGTAAAATCTTTATTTCCAAGTTCCATTGAGAGAACCTACCAGAGCATTTTTTATGCAAGCTGGATATTTATTATATGAAAACATCTGAAAAAGCATTTTTGCTTTAATTATTATTTTCTCATTTCTGCTTTTTGTGTGTCTATTTTCTAAAAATGTTAGAGGTTAGAGTATGCTGCATTTGAAAAATGGGGTAAAATAGCTTGACCAAAATATAGGCATATGAGCAGCACAGTGGAACATCAGATTTATTGCGGTAGTGTTATGCAATAGTTCATCATAATATGGGCAGTGCAGTAAAGAGATGAAAAACAGTTTTTGATAATGATTGAATGCCATGGTACAGTAATGGAGCTAATTTATAGACAACTATAATATTAGTAACTGAAAGTATGCTGAATTTTAATAGTTCTGTTTTAAAAGCTTGCTACAATGTCTGATTAGATTATATTGTTAGGCAGCTGGAATGTTTATTTGGTATGCCAGGCATGCTTTTTGTTAAAGATACTTTCAGAACTAGCATTTTCTTCATATGATTTTATCTTATGTGAATATAAGAGAGCATGTTTACTGAAGGAATTTAATGCCATTTAAACATTATAACGTTGCTTGCTTGTGTACCTTCTTGGTTGAATAAAGATTAGTTTACAAAATTAACTGGAAAATACTGCTTGTGCTGCAGTTCCATATAAAATATAATCATGCTTTTTATTATTTTTTGTAAGTGGGTTTTCCAATGCATACGTGGGTGTAATTTTTTTGTAAAAATAGGCAACTGCCTTTTAACAGATGGGAATATTTTACATTTTGAAACTTTTTATATTAGTCTTGTTTACTGTGTTTTTAAGATGCGGTGTTATTCAGCAACAATAACATTTGTTTATTTAAAGACTTATGCACACCAATAACATCTTTTCTTTTTTTAAATTCGAAAGCCTCCTTTTTGTTAAATGTTTCAGCCTGAGACTTGATAAGTTAATGGCAGTTACCTTGGCAAACTATAAAACACATGAAGATGGATGATCCTTGCCCTTAAAATTATTTTTGGCTGGACTGGGCCTTTGCAGCTGACAGTGGAGAATTAATTGCTGTTCTTTTGGCAGCAAGCTTTGACAGTGTAGGATTTTAGTAAATACTTCCTCTGTAAAGGAAGTGACACGTGCCCCATCTTCTGATTTGATTCTGAAGTCTTTCTAAAGCTCATTGGATTTGCATATGTTTCTGATCGATATAATGTGAGGGCGCGGATCATATCGTCGAACACTCACTCAGGCCCCAGCAGCTGCTCAGGTGAGGTCTGGACTCCATTGCCCAGAAGCCCCCTTGGAATCGCCTCCTTGTGGGTACCGGGGGAGGGGAGGGCTGCCAATCATGTGTGCACCTCCTTCCTCTGCAGGTGCAGCAGCCACCTCCGCCTGCTGCCGGTGCTGCTCTTGTGTTGTAGGCAGCAGCCGCCACCGGCAGCAGTGAGGGGGCGCAGCGTGGAGCAGCAGGGCAGCCACCCGCTTGAGGCAGGGACGCTCTGGGGCCTGGCAGGAGGTGGGGGCCAGGGGACACTCCGGGGTAGGCGTGCGGGGATGGCAGGCAGGGCCGGGAGAGAGACCTGGCTCCGAACATTGGTGGAGACAGACCCCCAGGCTCTTAATATTCCTGGAGTCCAGACACCAGGGGCCCATATAACTCACCGCTCCTGGCAAGGGAAAGAAAACGGCATGTCACCAACAGCACTGTTAGCTCTTCCGCTGCCTGCACGTGTGGAGGTGCTGGCCAAACAGGCATCCGGACTCTGGAAGCTTCTACTCAGATCCTGGTCTTGACTTGCTGGGGATGTGGCCTGCAGGTGCCTGCCAAAGAAAGCCAGGCAGGCAGAGCCACCCAGTGTGAGAGGAGTTTGGGTGAAGTCCCTCAGGAAGCAGGTGAAGGAGAGTGGTTTATCTGCATAGCATCCAGTAGCATGAGGACTAGGATGCACATAGAGACAGCTGGGATGGAGGATGCCAGCCGACTAGAAAATACTATTGAAGCACGGGGTGGGGAGGAAGAAAAACCGGCTGTTCTGCGGTGAGGAGACAGGCTGCTTGCTGGATAGGTCACTGTGTTTCATCCCCCACCCAGGTTCCCCATCCATTACAGCCAAGAACTGATATGCTGTACAGCCTCCACGGCTGAGAGGCTCCCAGCCACCACACCCACGAGGAGGAGACATAGGGTAGTGGCGGTCGGGGACTTCCTTCTGAGTGGGACGGAGGCATGCATCTGCTGACCTGACCTAGTGTCCCAGGAGGTGTGCTGCCTGATTGGAGCCCACACCTAAGATATCACAGGTTGCCGAGGCTCATCCATCCCTCTGACCACTACCCATGCACATGGGCTCTAAGATACTGCCAGGTATGACCTTGAGCAGAGCAGCAGTGACTACAGGGTCTTGGCAGTGAGAGTGAAGGAGTTGGGGGCACCGGTTATATTCTCGTCCATCCTGCCCCTTGAGGGTAAGGGGCCAGGCAGGGGCGCACACATCCTGCAGATGAATGCTTGGCTACACAGATGGTGTTGATGGAAAGGCTTGGTTTCGGCTTCATTGAGATGCTGTTCCAGAAACAAGGACTGCTGGGAAGAGGTGGGGTCCACCTGACCAAGAAGCGGAAGAGCATCTTTGTGCACTGACTCACCAACGTTATGAGGAAGGCTTTAAGCTAGGTTCAAAGGGGGCAGGTGACTAAAGCCTACAGGTAAGCATAAAAAACGATGACCTTAGCAGAGGGTTAGATGATGGGGAGGAAATGGAAAATTACAATAGAGTCATAGGATCAACAAGAGGGAAAACAGTGGGGGAATCTCTTCCACATCTTAGATGTCTATACACCACTGCAAGGAGTGTGGCAAATAAACAGGAAGAATTGGCGGTATTATTATGAAAGCTAAATTATGGTTTAATTGGCGTCTCTGTATAAATCTCATGACTGGAATATTGGTATGGAGGACAGGCAAGGGGGAAAAGGGAGGATGTGTTGCATTATATATCAAGAATGTATAAATGTGTTCTGAGGTCTAGAATGAGGTGAGAGGCAGACCAGAGACTTTCAACTGGGTAGAGATAAAAGAGCAAAAAAATAGGTGATGTCATGGTACGGGTCTCCTGTAGATCATCAAATCAGGCTGAGGAGGTGTATAAGGCATTTCTAGAACAAGTAACAGAAGTATCCAAAACACAAGACATTGTAGTAATGGGAGCTTTTAACTACCCAGACTCTGTTGGAAAAGTAATATACTAAAAAACAGTATCCAACAAGTTCTTGTAATGTATTGGGAACAACACATTTCAGAAAGTGGAGGAAGTAACCAGTTGGACAACCATTTTAGACTTGATTCTGATGAACAGGAAAGAATTGGTTGTGAATCTGAAGTGGAAGGCAATTTGGATAAAAATGATCATGAAATGATAGATTTCATGGTTCAAAGGAAAGGAAGGAGTGAGAGCAGCAGAATGAAAGTGGACTTCATAAAAGTAGACTTTAATGAACTTTGAGAAGTGATAGGCAATGTCTCATGGCAAGAAAATCTAAGGGAAAGAGTAGTTCAGGAGAGCAGGCAGTTATTCAAAGAGGCAATATTAAAGGCTCAACAACAAATTGTTCCAATGCGAAGGAAAGACAGAAAGAATAGTTAGAGGCCAATGTGGCTCCATCAGGAGCTCTTTAGTGCCCTGAAAATCCAAAAGGAATCCTACAAAAAGTGGAAACAGACACAAATTGCTAGCCCCATGAAATTCTTTTCATTTTTATAATTTTTCATTTTATGTATTTGGAATTTAGTTTTATTTCATTTTATCGTGTGTGTGGGGCTGGGGGTGGGGAGGGGGATTGCAGAGCGAGCCCACTCTGCATTCATCCTGCTGGGGTGTCTCTTGTCGCACAGGGCTGGGCCCAGCTCCCTGCTCCAAGTGTTGCAATCTGGTACGTGGGGTCACAGCGTTGCTCAGGTTTGGCCTGGCTGCCCCTCCAGCATAACAGGGGAGGTGTTCAGGCCAAACCTGAGTGATTGTGCAACCTCGTGCATCAGGGTGCAATTCCACTCACCCAAATCTGGCCTGGGTACCCTCCCAGTCATGACGAAGGAGCAGATTGGTCAGTCTTGATCAGCACTGAGATCTCATGTGCCAGGTCACAATTTCCAGAGTGGGGAGCCAGGCCCAGCCCCCCACAGGACAGAAGCCTCAGAAGCCACCACTGTGGGTTAAGATTTTAATTTTATTTTATAGGTTGTTGTTCGTTTTATTTTGCATTTGCAAAAAAAAAAAAAAAAAAAAAGGGGTGTGGGGGGGCTCTACAAATTACTGTGGGTGAGTACAAAAACAATAATGCAAGCATGTAGGAACAAAACCAGAAAGGTTAAAGCAGAAAGTGAGTTATGTCTAGTACAAGACATAAAAGGCAATGAGAAGAGGTTCTGCAAATACATTAGGAGCAAGAGAAAGATCAAGGAAGTGCAGGCCCATGATTTAGCAGGGAAGGAGAGCGAATAATGGGTGTTTGAAGATTAATGCCTGTTTTGCTTCACTAATTAGGTAAATTGTGACCAGAACTTAACACAATTTCATATTATTAACAAGGTGAAAGGAACAGAAGCCAAAATAGAGAGAGAACAGGTTAAAGACTATTTTGATAAGTGAAATGTATTCAAGTTGTCAAGGCCTGATGAAAATTTTTCTTAAGGAACTAGCTGAAACAATCTCTGATCCTTTAGCAGTTGTCTTTGGGAACGCATGGAGGATGGGTGACTGGACTGGAGGACAGAAGACTGGAGTAGGGCAAACATAGTACCTATCTTGAAAAAGGGGAACAAAGAGGACTCAGGGAATTATAGAATAGTAATTCTAACTCCGTCAAAAGATGCAGGAACAAATTATTAAACAATCAGTTTGTAAGCACCTAGAGGGTAATAGGGTTATAAGAAATAGCCAGCATGGATTTGTCAAGAACAAATGATGCCAAAGTAACATTTTTTTTCTTTGATGGGGTAACTGGCCTCCTGCATAGTGCAGATGCTGTACATGTGATATATCTGGATTTTAGCAAGTCTTTTCACACAGTCCCACGTGACATTCTCAAAGGCAAACTTGGGAAATATGATTAAGACTAAATTACAATGAGGTGGGTACATAATTGGTTGAAAGACAATACTAAAAAAAGTAGTTATCAATGGCTCGCTGTCAAACAGGGAGGACATATTTGGTAGGGTTCTGCTGGGGTCACGTTTGGTATAATTAAATATTTTCATTGATGACTTGAATAATGGAGTGGAGAGTGTGCTTATGAAATTTGCAGATAGCACCAATCTGGGAGGGATTGCAAGCACTGTGGAGGAAAGGATTAGAATTAAAAACTACCTTGATAAATTGGAGAATTGGTCTGAAATCAACCAGATGGAATTAAGTAAAGACAATTGCAAAGTACTATGCTTAGGAAGAAAAAAATCAAACGCACAGCTACAAAATGGGGAGTAACTGCTAGGAGGTAGAGGCATCTGGAGGGTATAGTGGTTCACAAATGAGCCAACAATGTGATGCAGTTGAGAAAAAGGCTAATATAATTCTGAGGGTATTAAGAGGAGTGACATATGTAAGACATGAGAGGAAATTGTTCTGTTTCACTCAGCACTGGTGAGGCTTCAGCTGAAATATTGTGTCCAATCTTGGGCACCACAATTCAAGAAAGACAGGAGAGAGTCTAGAGGAGAGCAACAACGATACAAGGGTTAGAAAACTTGACCTATGAGGAAAGATTTTAAAAAAAACTGGGCATGTTTAGTCTTTTAAAAAAAAATAAGCCTGAGGTTAGACCTGATAAGTCATCAAATATGTTAAGGGTTGTTATAAAGAGGATTGTGATAAATTGTTTTCCGTGTCTGCTGAAGGTGAAACAAGAAGTAATCCGCTTCATCTGCAGCAAGGAAGATGTGGGGGAAAGTTTCTAACTCAAGGCATAGTTAGCACTGGGATAGGCTTCCAAGAGAGGTGGTGGAATCCCCAACATTGTTACATGTTTGTCAAACCCCTGTCAGGGATGGTCTAGGTATACTTGGTCCTGCCTTTGCACAGGGGGCTGGACTAGATGACCTCTTGAGGTCCCTTCCAGCTCTACATTTCTGTGTTTCTTTGTAGATTTGTTTTTTGAGATGTTTACATTTCTTTACATATAAACAGTATTTACTTATTTCTGTATCATTACGTTGGCATGTGTACTGTACACTTGTCATCATGAGAAGTGAATTAAATGTTTGTGAAATAGTTTAAAAATAGGAGACCTTTGCAACCATCAGTGTAATTATACCAGAGTAAATGACACCCTTAATCAAATGGGGATTGTTGGCTCATTTGTAGTCTGCATACTGTGATTTGAATATAAATCCCAATACTGCTTGAAGGCATTGGAGAAGCTGCATGACAGAACTTGGACTTACTAAACCTAGTATTCTTCTTTAGAACAATTGAAGAAATATCTGTGTTGGTTCATCCATCCCTGACTTGTCTCCTAAGTAGTTGCTGAGGAGGGTTATGAAAGGACAGTGACAATTTGTTTAGGAGGAGATTTTTCCAAAGGCACAGAAGGGCATTAGGTGTCTAATTATGCTGTTGAAAATCTCTCCCTTAATATAATATCATAATAGCATATATTCATATAGCAAGTTTGATCCAGAATGATCCCAAAGCTTTTTTATACTTTGTAAAATTTGCTTTAATTCCTACTTATGGAGAGCTTATAATGTCTGAGCAACAGGGAGAAGCTTGTGGCTGTTTGTGGGCTAGTCTGCTCTTCTAATGGACTGTTCTACTAACCAAGAAAAAAATTGCAATAGCCAGGTGGGGAGTCATGCCAAATTTAAGGTAATCTTGGAGCCCCTTTTGGGGGTCTCCCAAATCAGGCACTCTGGAATGTTTCAGATCTGGAATGAGCAAGTTGCGACATACTGTCATGTAAGGATTGCCTTTCTGCATAGAGAAATAAAATAAATGCTAAATAATAAAAAAAAAAAATTTAAATCTTATCCCAGCATGCTGTTCCAGCCTTTTACATTCTAAGGCAGTGGTGGGCAACCTGCAGCCCATCAGGCTAATCTGATTTGCGGGCCGTGAGACATTTTGCTGATGTTGACCGTCCGGAGGCACAACCCCCCTGCAGCTCCCAGTGGCTGCCGTTCCCAGCCAATGGGAGCTATGGGAAGAGGTTGTCCACCACTGTTCTAAGGTCTTTGGGAAAGGGACCACATCATCTTGTATGTCTGTGTGGTGCATAGAACAATGGGCTTTATCTTGATGTACCTTCTGGTGGTGGTATAAAATAAACATTAAACAATAATAAATGTCATCACATAGGGCATGCACAAGAGCTTTGTACCAGATAATAAGCTTTGTTATCACAGAACCCTTTTTTAAAAGAAGGCTTTGGTAGAAAATGTACCCAGAATTTATGGGTGGGATTTTAAAAAGAATTTAGCATTGGCCTAATTCAGCACCCATTGTAATTAATGGGAGTTTTACCATTGGCTTCTTTGGGAGCAGAAGTAGACAAAAGCTGAGTGCTCTTGAAAATCCTGGCCTATATTTTTTTTATTTTTTTCACACCCCTGAGCGAGAAAGTTGCAGCTCTGTAAAGTGCCAGTGTAGCCATAGCCTCAGAAATTTCTTTATGGGCTGGTTTACACTGAAAACTTGCATCAGTATAGCTACATCTCTCAGGGGTGGGATTAACCACAGTGAGGGAGAACCATTGCTGTAGCGAGTGTCTACACTGAAGCACTACAGCGGCGCAGCTGCGCTGATTAGTGTCTAAGGTGTAGACATTGCCTCAGTGAGGAGCTAATACCCCCCTAAGGGCCACGTGCTAGTAGCACATGGTCAGATAGCAGAAATGTGAACAACATTCAACTTTGTGTGCACTGTAAAAATATTAAGAAGAGCAATTAAGGAATTAATTCAAAAGTTTCTTCCCTGTAGGCTGATGGCAGTAAATTGCTGATGTGTGTGTATTTATATGGCTCTATCAGTATAGCAACTGAGCTCCTCAGAAACATTAATGACTTTATCCTTACAACAACCCTATGAGGTATGGAAATATTATCTCTGTTTTACAGATTGGGAGCTAAGGCACAAAGAGATTGCCACTTGCCTTTGGTCACACTGGGAATCTGTGGCAGACATAGGTACTGAAGTCTGATATCTTCAAGATCCAGTCTAGTGCCTGGGTCTTTCCCCCTCTCTCCCCCCCCCATTAGTTACTCCTTCCATTTCTCTCATTGGATTGCTTAGTCAAGAGCAGTTACTTCCTCCCTCACCCTGCTCTCTGTGTGTAGAGAGCTTTGTGCTGCTGGTGTGCATCCTGCTTATATTGTTATAAGGGTGACTACTTCCCACTGCAGTCCATTCCTGCTTTTGTCTGCACTGTGGGATCCCAGAAGAAGTCTGAAGTAACACCTTTGTGTGAAATTTAGCAGGTCTACAGAGTCACTTGCCACTGGGGAGTGGAAGTAGCAACAAGAGTTTCCATAGATAGATGGGTGTTGTGGTGCTAGAAGAGTTTGTGGAATGCCAGGAGGATTTGTCATGTCTCTATTAAGTCCACAGGAACGCTGCTATTAACTTCCATGGGGTCGGGTTTTCACCCAGCGCACACGTGGCTTTTCTGGGTTAACAATTTCTGCTCCCCCTGGCCATTATAATTCCCTATGTTCTGGAGATTAAGTTCCCAGAGCATGAACTTTTCATCAGCTATCCTCTCTTTATAGTGATTTTATGGAGCAGTGGAGTGCTTGCAATAAGGGGCCAAAAAAAGGCATTTCAGTTTGATCAAACTTTTTGCAGTCAACAGAAGGTAGCATGAGAGAGATTGTTCTTTCTTTAAAAATAGAAAACATACATCATACATATGCATATTGGATATTTAATTATATACAAATATGCATAGAATGGGTGTGTCTGTGTATATATGGCAGAGAGAGAGGGTGAATATTGTGGAAGCGCCATTTGCAGATCTACACTTAAATTTAAGTTGAACTTTACATTTTAGTCGTCATCTTTGTTATGTGTGAAAAATAGAACTTTGCCTTCCCAAAATTGTAACACTTTGTGGAATAACTTTTCTGAAACCTTACAAGTAAATCTACTAATATGTTTAAGTTAAAATTAAGTTAAAAATGGGTCTTGTAAAAATTTAGCACTAGATGTCAAACATTTGTTGGTGTGCGTGCCTTATTATCTTAGTAACAGGATAACATAGTCTTTAAGCTTCCCTTATTGCTAACTGAAATGTCCTGCATGGGCTACATTTGAAGAACTTTTGTTTTTGGACTGTTTTTTTTTTCGGGGGGGAGGGAAGGGAATTTTTCTTCATAACTGAAAGTTTCTCTTTCAGCAGTGCTGGCTAATTACTTTTCAAAAAATTCTAAAAAGTATCACTGTCTTTCAAATTGCTGCCATTTCCCATTATCCACAGTAAAACTGGAGCCACAGGCTGTCCTTTGCAATAATGGTCTCTGCCTCTTTCACCTGCTCCTCAGAGTTTCTCTCCACTAGAGCTGGGCAGGAAGTGGTTTACCTGTCCCATAAAGGTTTTGACAAGTCAAATTTGTTTCCTTCCCAAAACAAGACAAAAAGTTGAAATCACAATTTGTAACTGACCATCAATAAAAAAAAATAAATTGGTCAAAATATTTCGTTTAGGTAATTTTTTGAAACATTTAATTTCAATTTCAACCTTTTTAAAAAAAGATAACTTTTATTCGTATACAAATGAACTAAAATTTCAAAAAGAAAAGTAACTTCAAATAAAAAAATGAAGCTTCTTGTTTAAAAAATGTTGTAACAGGACAGTTCGACATTTTTTGAAACTTTTTTCCCCCCAAAATTTTGAACTGGGAGATTAATCAAAACCATCCCTTTCCTCTGAACAGTTTCAGTTTGGAGGAATCAACATTTTTCAGTAAAAAAAATGTTTATTCAGAAAATTCCCAACTAGCTCAACACTCCTCCTCCTCACAATGAAGGAGGCTACTCTCTTGCCTGAGTGTAGCTTGGCTTCAGTCTCATATGGTATGAACATCTCAAGGTCTAGAAATCTGGGATCACTGTGACGTACCAGGGTACAATCCAGACCAGTGAGGGCCTGTGTCACCCCTGCCCTGCGACCTTAGATGCCTTACAATGCCTTACTGGTAATAGCTTCCAGGTGGACCACCCCCGAACAGCCTTCCAGCATGAAGTTCACACCCTTAGGGCTGGTCCACACTAACCCCCCACTTCGAACTAAGATACGCAAATTCAGATACGTGAATAACATAGCTGAAGTCAAAGTATCTTAGTTCGAACTTACCGAGGGTCCACACATGGCAGGCAGGCTCCCCCGTCAACTCCACGTACTCCTCTCGTGGAGCAGGAGTACCGGCATCGACGGCGAGCACTTCCGGGATCGATTTATCGCGTCTAGGCAAGATGCGATAAATCGATCCCAGAAGATCGATTGCTTACCGCCGGATCCCAGAGGTAAGTATAGACGTACCCTTTGTGTCTGTGTGTAACTGCAGCCTGCCAGCCACAATTGGGTTACATGCTGGCTCTTGCCAGTCTGGATAATACTGCAAGGTGACCTCAATGCACTACCAGTCCTGGACTTTCCCCAGTAATGTATGTCTTGTATTGCCCAGTCTTCTCCTGGACAGTCCAAATATATTAAGTTCATTATTCCTTTAAAGAAATAATATACACCAGTTTATCACCGGAAATGGAGTTACGCAGACACTTTATGTTAAATACACTAGATTAGATAAAACAATGAAACATTTATTAACTAACTACAAAGAGATGTTAAGTGAGTACAAGCAATGAGGCATAAAAGTCAGAATTCAAAGCAAAGTTCCTCACCACATGCGTCCAACAGCATTACTGAACAAACTTGCGGGTCAGGACTCCTCTCCCAGAGTCCAACAGCTGTTATCTTTATCTTCTCAGGTGGAGAGAATGAGATGAGCAGAGAGAAAGAGGAGTGCCTTGGAGTGTTTGCCCCTCCTTTTTATAGTTTCAGTCCCTCTTTGAAAACCTTTTCCGGGTGAGAACCAAGATACAGGGGGTCTGGTGGATGAAGAAGACGTCATGCTGTTTCTTTGCTAAGTTGCAGATCTTTGTACCTGCCCTCCTTTCTTGCCAAAGAATGGCCACTTGATAGGTGATAGCTTTGTTGACACCTCACTGGAGGCATCATCTTGCCCTTTGTCTTTAAGAAACTGGTTTAGCCACTTCCTAGACTTATCTGGGAAACACACTTCAATCATGATTTCAGCTTATGTTGCTACATGCATTGTAGCATGACATTACTGATTAGCAAATTGATATTTCAAATGATATCTTACAAGACATGTCATGTACAAAGATTATTACAGTAGTGTGTAGGATGTGAATATAAGGGTGCATTCCATCACAGTCAAAAACACTAAAATGTCGTAATCATAATCATACAATTATTGCATGGTGTCACAATAGAGCTGAGTTAAGGTTGTTGAGGTTCTTTAACTGTGTATTTGCATATCTTACTATGTTGGATTTATTTTAAATTTAACCTTACCTGAAGTTCCTGGGTGCATTTACTCTCAGCCCTAACTCCATTTTATCCTAATTTTTGTCTGTGAATTTTAAGGAGCGCTATATCTTGTTACATCATATCCAATTTGTATCACCAAGGAGTAACAGTATAATATTAACTGACTGTTAGAGAATGTGAAGATTCCTATCAGTCTGTACAGAATATTCCCAATATGCGTTTAGCAGGGAGATTTACTGTAGGTCTGTCTCTTTTCTGCTACATGAATTTATTAGAATCCTTGAGGTCAAGGTCAGAAGGGACCCCCAGATAATTTAATCTGACCTCCTGTATATCAGAGGCCACCAACACCAACCAGCACCTGCACACTACACCCAACAACCAAGCTTTACTGTGGTATCACCAATGATTTTGCAAGATCCTCTTTTAAATTGTATTTTTAAAATAAATAAAACTCTGACATATTATTAAAGCAAAATCTTGTAAATGTTGTATTGTAGCCAAACTTGACTTGACAAAACAAAATCAGAAATCTGCAAAGCAAGCCCAAATGTTATTTATAATATACTGTGTCACAGTCAATTGTTTGATATGGCAACATTACTTCTGATCTTCTGCATACAGCAGCATTCTGACAGTTACTTGGTAGATAATGTTTTCACCCCTCAGCTCACAGAGAGCCGAGAAGCCACGTACCTTGTTCATGTTCACAAGTTGCTTGACAGAGGCTTGGAATGTTTTTTTTAAAATATATGTTTGGTTACACAGATCGACCAAGAGAAATGTAATGGAAATTGGACTTGCAAAGCATGACAACTCCCCATTTTGTTCCAATTTACATTAAAATTCATTTTTATTTCCCGTATGTGGTTTAGCATTATTTTTCCTCTTAAGTAGTAACAAAGAAAGATGACTCAAGTCAACATCTGTTGTTTAGTTGAGACTTTCATTGCCTCTTCTATGTTACATAGATTTGAAAGACCTGATGTCACTTTGTGCATCCGATGCGCCAACCATATATTGGAATGTGGGTGCCTATTTCCATACTGTGATGAGTATATCCACAGACCCATAATTGATAAAATGTTACACTCGGTCCCAGGTATGGAGGTAGTTTGAAGTGCTTTCCTCAACTATCCTTGGCATATTCTATTTTTTGAAAACTCCATTTTTACTAGGATTTTCCCTTTTTAAAATAAATAATCTAGGAACTGGTATAATCGTTAATTTATTAGTGAACGAGTTACACTGTCTTGCAACCTCCTAATCTGTACTCTTCCTCCATTTTCAATAAGTGCTAGGATATGTTGAGTTGTTGTTCTGATGACTGGGAGATCGCTGAGCAATGTTTGGTCGCTAAGTTGAGGGCATCGTCATGAATTCTGACTTAACAGAGTGGGCCCTGTGAAGGCTGCCATCTTCCACACCGATATGGAGCAGATGCAGCCACATGCGACTTGTGGATACCCAGCTGAATACAGTGATGCGGTTCATTACGGGAACCTTTTAAGTCATCTCCAACACCATGGCTACCTGTTCTGTCTAACGTCGCTCCCCCACTGATACACTGAACTGTTGCGACATTCTGCAAAGCTCAGTGAATCCAGGAAAACAGATGTCTTCCTATTCACCAAGACTTTGACAGTGCCCCCCCCCCAACGTCTTAAGTCCTGCAAGCCTTTCTGGGAACATTAGTTTAGCCTCATACAATTAGGCTATGACCAGAAGGAGTCTTGGAAAGCAGATTGGGCTAAACAAGACTTAAAAAATAAGCACCTTGTGGCGGATCCCATGCAGAACGTTCCTGGGTTTGACCTTCTGCAGTCATCTTGGTCAACTCTCAACCGAATTCGATCCAACCACGGTAGATGTGGGTATCTAATGCACAAATGGAAAATCAAGGACTCCCCAGTGTGCAAGTCTGATTCCCCACAACAGACCATCGAACATATCACTATCTACTGCCCAATTTATAAATATGGAGGAGGCATTACTGCAATAAATTCTGCTACTCCTGATGTAGCCATATGGCTCCGATCAACTTCAGGTGAAATTGTAGTTGCTCTATATCAGCCATATGAAAGAAGTAGTAAATGCTAGTAGAGCATTTTGGTTGCAACTCCCAGACCCTTGTGAGCTTAGACAGTTCCTGTGAACTTTCCTCTACTGCAAGTCACTAAGTGAGGATCTGTTAATGGCATCTGGAGGACTGGAAATTCTATTGGCATTCTTAAATTGTAATCTTGTTGGGTCAGGAACCCTCTTTTTGTTATATGCGGGTGCAGTACCTATCATAAGAGGGCCTTCATCCTTGGTTAGTGGCTTCTAGGTGTCACCATAATACAGACGACAATCTGCTTTTGTAGCTACCGGACCTGCCGATTGTAACATCAGTTTGAAGTCTCTAGCTCCTTTTGGACTCCTCAGTGCTTTTGGATACTCAAATATACACTGAAAAAGGCTCACTTAGAGCTAGGCAGAAGACTATGCTCCATTCTATCAGACATAGATATGTCTATGGTAATCCCATATATTTGTCACCTCCACGGATGCTTATCTAGTAATTCTGATGGATCTATATCCAAAGCCCATTGAAGTAATTAGAGAGATTTCCAGTGTCTTCAAATGGGCTTTGCATCACACCTTATGTCTAGGAATGAATCCACACACCTTTAAAAAAACTTTAGTACAAAATGTGGCATTCCATTTACTTAGTAACACTACCATGGTGAACATATCACCATGGTGAACATATCACCCTGGTGTTCTGGTTGTCCTCTAAATACAGAGTTCAATTTAATCTCTGATCTGAAATTCAAAGACTGTGATTTAGTATGCTGGATTGCCCTTGGATGCAGACTTTGATAACATTTGTATCTGTTCTTCATAGCCAAATACCATTTTGAGCTGTAGCAAAAGGCTCTCTTCTTCATTGACTCACTCTCTCTTTCCAAATGGAAATATAAACAGTTCAAGAAGCTGACTTGTGAGAGAATAGACTCAACCATGTCTCAGAGGTGCTGTCATCTTTTATCAGTGATATGGCAGCCAGGGCAGTTGTCTCTGGCACTGAAGCTTGCTAGCATGTATGGCTGCATTTTTCAGGCCTCCATTAGGATATTCATCAGAAGCTTGCGGACCTGCCATAGGATGGAGAGATTCTCTTTGGAGGCAAGGGTGGAAATGGAGGAGGTTCTCATGAAGGCCTAGGTCACCCTTTGTTCACTTCCAGGTCTATAGGCTGAACTATCTTTCCCGTGTGTGTATATATAGAGAGAGGCAAATTCACTGGCCAGGAAGCCAACTTACACTTTTAATGGGATTCCAGGGTTCCCATTATATCGGACTGAAAGCATTCTTCCTTCTTTCCAGCAAAAGCCTTTCTGCAAGGGAGGCTTCCCCCACTCCCCTCCTAGCCTTGAAATCTGTGAGTGGCCCTGGTTATCTTGGACATCTGGGTACTCTGTATTAGTCAGTGAAGTTACAAAAACAGAGAAATTTCTCCTAGTCACAGCTTGCCACTTCAGGAATGCTGTTGAGTTCAGCAATATCAGGAGGAGACAGTATAGAAAATTCACTGCATCCTCAAAAAGAATGCTAGTAAGATAGTGACACCAGGCCTAAGAGGCGGGAGGAGTTATCTTTTTTTGTACTCCCTCATATTCAAAAGGAGAGAGAGAGGCTCTGTCCTTTCCAATCCTGTGCATTGGAACTCCTTAATTTTTACTGTGTGAAACCTCTTTCTCCTTTCATAGCCTTGGAGTTCAGGGTTTTTTTCCCATGTTTCTGAAGGAGAGAGAGAGGTAGGCTGGCCAGGATAGTTCCTGTTCTTCATTTCCCATACTTTTCAAATGGCTGCTTTGCTGCAGGAAAGAAAAGAGGCTAGGGAAGCTCCATCTCAAAGCTGGATGGAGTTAGACATTAAAGCACTGGCCGTAGCTTTGGTAGCTACTCTCAAAATGCGGTCTGAGGAAAAGTATAGAGCTGTAAAAGCAGCAGTAAGTAAAGCAATATGGTCCATTGAACCTCATTTTCAAAATTACAATGCAGTGAGCACACATGAAGCAATAGTGTAGTACAGCGTTTCTCAAACCGGGGTCTGCGGACCCCTGGGGCTCCCCAAGGGTACTCCAGAGGGTCCACGAGCCCCATTGATCAACTCCTTCCCCCTTCCTCCCTCAACTCTTCTCCCTCCCTCCCTGCACCTCCTTCATGCTGGGGAAGCTGAGAGGGAGGGGGAGGAGCAGGGACTCTGGCTCCATGCCACTCCCGGAAGCGGCCAGCATGTCCATGCGGACCGGGGGAGGGGAAAGGGGACCTCTGCGTGCTGCCTTTGGCCCGAGTGCTGACTCCGCAGCTCCCATTGGCCAGGAACTGTGGCCAATGGGAGCTGTGGGGACAGTGTCTGCAGGCAGAGGCACGCGTGGAGACCCCCTGACCCTCCCCCTGCCTAGGAGCCACTGCCAGAGGGATATGCCGGTCACTTTCGGGAGCCACCCAAGGTAAGCGCCGTCCCCCTTATCTCCTCCCGCCGCCCCCACCCTGCCCCAGCCCAGAGCCTGCACCCGAACTCCCTCCCAGAGCCTGCACTCCTCATTCCATCCTGCACCCAAATTCCCTCCCAGAGCCCACACCCCCTCCTGCACCCCAGACCCCGATGGGGCCCCAGCCTGGTGAAAGTGAGTGAGGGTGGGGGGAGAGCGAGTACGGGGGGGGATGGAGTGAGTGGGAGCATCGCCTTGGGGGGGAAGGGGACGGGGCAAGGGTGGAGCGGCTCGGCTTGGGTGTCCCCGAAAAATTTTAAATCAAAATTGGGGTCCTTGGGTTGCTAAAGTTAGAGAACTGCTGGTGTAGTACTTAGACACTGGAAATGATAGTCAGGTTTGACTTGCATCTTCTCTATATACATCCATAGGGCATTTAAAAATCGGTATTGTCATAAATGTAAATGTCTATTGGCTCCATTTCATACATTGTCCTTGGTTATGAAATTTACAGAAAAGATGTAGACTAAGTCAGTTGTAACATTTTCAAATAATGTATTTTATGGTACGGTGCACACAACTAACAAATAGACATCACTGTTTGCTTATACTATAGTTGTATATGTGAAGAAAACCAATCACTTTTCGTTTTAATATAACTAAAGCAAATTTATGTGAAATTTTATTTTAAGAATCACAACCAGTATAATTCTATTTAAAAGGAAAATTAAATATTGCTCAGTGTATCAGATTTGGAAAGTATTGCAGAACAAGGAAGAAGGTTAATACGTTGCTTAATTTAGCAAAATGGCCTTCCAGAAAAAATACGAAGCATGTCAAAAATAAATAAAATTGAATTATGATTCCACTGTTTTGCTGAATTTCATATTATCTGCCGTTTAGTTTTACATATTGTTTATCTCAAATGTTGTGCTTCGTTCTCTGACCAATGGATAGGGTGACCAGGTGTCCGGTTTTTGACTGGAACACCCAGTCGAAAAGGGATCCTGGCGTCTCCGGTGCTGACCGGGCCGTGGACTGTCTGGTTGGTGACACTGCGCAGAGGGGCTGGCAGGCTCCCTGCCAGGCTCTGCATGGCTCGTGGGAAGCAGCTGGCATGTCTCCTCCTCCGGCTCCTATGTGTAGGGGCAGCCAGGGGGCTCCTCACACTGCCCCCACCCCAAGCACTGCCCCCACCACGGTTCCTGGCCAATGGGAACTGCAGGGGCAGCGCTTGCGGATGGGCAGCGCGCAGAGTCGCCTGGCCGCGCCTCTGCGTAGGAGCCAGATGAGGGACATGCTGCTGCCGGAGCCTTCACCCCCACCCGCACACCAACCCCCTGAGCCAGCCCGCGGAAAATGAGCGGGTGAATGAGGGTGGGGAGAGTGAGTGAGAGAGAGGGGGGATGAAGTGAGTGGAGGTGGTGCCTCGGAGAAGGGGTGGGGGCTGGGCGCGGTCTCAGGAGGGGCGAGGCAAGGGTGTTTGGTTTTGTGTGAGAAGAAAGTTGGCAACTCTACTAATGGAAGTTGGTCCAATAAAATATATTACCTTGTGACAGTGTANTACCTCACCCACTTTGTCTCTCTAACATAGGAATTAATTTTATATATTTTTATATAACTGATTTGAAAACATAGAGAATTAAAGGAAAACTATATGTAAAAAGTAAGCCAAAAATACATCCAGTATACTGACATGTACAGCAAAATCTTTCTCTGAATGACAGATATATTAAATTTTAATGTGGTTGTAAGGTCAAAACAATCTTTTGATTAGTACCAATTTGAGAAGTCTTAAAATCTCAGTTAATTATATTTTTATTCTCATTTTAAACAATAGTAATAGAAACTAAGTATGTATTTAATTATAAGTAATAAAAATGCAAAACTTGTTTCCAAATCACTACAGTCAAAAACCTGCAAGCAGATTGTAAAATGTGATAACCTGCACTTTGGTTTAGCCTTAGGTGTTAAGCATCATGAACTGTTGTAGTCTTCTTACTATAGTTAACAGTGTATCCTTTAAAAAGAACGTGTGTGTGTGTGTGTGTGTGTGTGTATTTTATATATATATAAAAAAGAGAGAGAGACCCCCCAACACTAATATATAGGGGGAGGGGAGAGAGAGAGACACTATATTGGCAGATTGATTGATATAGAGCTAAGTAATGTTTTAGTGCTGGGTCAGAATAAGACACAACAGTAAAATCAAGATCCTTTGGAGTCAAGTCACAGAGTTCTTGTTATAGTACCCTTTTGCCTACTACGCATTACAGTATATTGCTTTTTTATTTAATTTTAAAGATTGCTTGATGGTTCACCAGCCATCCCTCGATTTTGCCTGTTTGCCCATGTCCTGTGAGCAGGCCAGGTATTGAAATAGGAGACTTGTGCTCCCCTAAGCACTCAGATCACACTTTTCTATACTTCAGTAATCTGCTACTCAGAACCACGGAAATAATGAGTACAGTGCGAGGGATGGCACAGCATTAACTGGCTGTCATCACATGAACATGTGTAACCCAAAATAAATATTGTAAATCTCTTTTAGGTCTACCAGTCTGGACTGCAGTCCTTTCAGTGTTTGCACTCATAGGATTAAGATATCTTTAGGATGGAACATAATAGCGGCCCATGTTTTACATATAACAAAACCCAGACAAATAGGCTAGCAGTTTTGAAATCTGTTTTTTTTTTTTAAATGAAAACCCGGGTCTTCATTGGCAGCATAAATGCCCTCAATAATATAGATGGGAAACAAGGTAAGAAAGCCACAGGGCAGAATTTGTGAGTGAAATGTAAGTTAAACATTTTGGTATAACAAAAGGGAGCCCTTCCCCCATAATACTCTTGTATTTGGAAACACTTTAAAAATGAATTCTTTGATTTGAAAATATAACAGGTGGCTTCTACATTGCTTTTGATGATACAAAAAACATTTTTTATGTTGAATAAGTTTTTTTTTTTTTTTTTTTTTTCTTTTTTTGAATGAAGCACTAGACAGTGGGTTATTGTAATATCTTTGTGGTCCCAATCACACTTGCCCCCAAATTAGACATAATTAAACAATTTCACTTGATATCTGTAGTGGCAAGATTGTGAATTACTGCAGATTCTGTTAAGAAAAAACGTATAGTGAAAGTACAATTTCTGTACCTTGTCATAATCTTTTTGGTTATACTTTCTCACAAAAGGGTTAAAGTTGTTCCTGAATCTGTGGTATAGGGTGCACTGTAGTAATATGTACACCGCTACCTCGATATAACGTGACCTGATATAACACGAATTCGGATATAACGCGGTAAAGCAGTGCTCCGGGGGGGTGGGGGGGGCTGTGAACTCCGGTGGATCAAAGCAAGTTCACTATAATGCGGTTTCACCTATAATGCGGTAAGATTTTTTTGGCTCCCGAGGACAGCGTTATATCGAGATAGAGGTGTATATAATCTTTTTCCATGTGTGTCACAAGTTGATATCTAGATTGTTCAGCCATCTAACTGCTGCCTCATCAAGGGTAAGCAAGGTGTTGCAGTCTTCTGACTGTGCACTTCAAATTGTTTGACGGTCTGCGGCGCTGCTCCATAGTCATGCTGTGAAAACTGGGCCAAGCATTTCTACATTGTGGCTGCCATTCTTGTTGTTCCCGTCAGCAGTCTGTTAAGTCTGGTCCAGGATTTGCATTCCAGATTGCAAAAGGTGATGTGAGTTAGGGATTCTGAAATTCATCAGCATACCTGTCTCTCTATCCCAGAGTTGCTGCCACTCTGTGAGGACATAGCAGTTGGCCCTGATGTTCTGTTGTTCGTCCGAGATTGGCACTAGGCCATTAGCACTGGACATGAATGTTTGTCGCATAAGGATGTTTCGAATTCAGTTGTGACAAGTCAGCAGGAACTGCAAATGTCGGTGTTTTCTTGTGGAGGTGGCCAGATCTTATAGGAAGTGTGTATTGCTTATTTGCCCCCATTGGAACCATTGTTAGCCTTTCATGTAGCAGGCTGTTTTCATCTGTCATAGCCCTTCATGCTGTTTTAAGGGAAACAGCATCTCATCGAAGTTCTGAGGAAGATATGAGTCAACACGTACACATTTTATGTTAATGTGTGGCTAAGACAATCACTAATGGCATGGGTGGCTGTATTCAGTTCCATATCAAGACACATATGCCAACTTCTGTCCCAAACTGCTCCACAATATTGCATTGGAGCAAATACCAGTACTAGGATTGAGGTTTGTAAAACACTTGCCTGTGCTCCTCAGGATGTCCCGGCTAGCTTCTGGAAAAGGAAGTGTGGGAAGTGATCTTTTTCTTCACTTATCTTAATAGGACCAATAAGTTAGAGTGCAGTCCAGTTTCACTCCTAAGTAAGTGTCAGCTGGCTGGAAAGGGAGTGAACATTCTCAACACAGCCTGTATGGGTTGGATGGCTGGGCAGTTCTTCAGATAGAAGGTTGTGGCCACTGTTTTAGACTCACTTAACGTAAGTCTCTGCTGAGGAAGGCAAGTGGCCAGAGCATTCATGTCCTGGATGAGTGGCTCTTCAGTATTGTGTGGTTGTTTACTACATCATCAAGTTATATGTTATCTACATATATGCACTTATCAGCTTTAGTTGTTGTTAGGTCATAAATGCATATGTTGAAAAGGAGAAGAGGTGGAACAGATTCTTGCGTTATGAAGATGCCTAAGTTGGCTGACTGTCTCCAGTTTGCAAAATGAAGCTTTGATTCGTTATTTCTATAATGAACCACACCATGGTATTGCAAGAAATAGTCTGCAACAACTTGCTGGCCAACAGTATCATATGGCGGTGACAGATCAACCAGAACGGCACCAACTTTCTTGACCTTCTTGAAGGCATCTTCGATGTCTTGTGTTAGGCAAATGACTTGATCTTGGTTATGCAGTCCTTGTCTGAAGCTAGACTGAATGACGGGCAGTTGTGGTTCAGTAGCCTTATTGATCTGCATCAGAGTCAGTCTCTCAATAGCTTGTATGTGACATAAAGGAGATAGGTGGTTCCATAGCTCTTGGGGTTTTCCAGGGGTTTTCCTGGTTTCAGAATGTCTACGAACTTTGCCCTGCACCAGATTTATGGGATGCAATTATCTTGGAGACATTGGTTGAGGAACCAAAGCAGCCAGCTTTTGGTCCTAGGTGAAGTAGAAACTCCATATTTATATAATCCAGGCCTGGAGCCTTTACTGTTTTCATAAGGTTTATGGGCTAGTCCCTCTTTGTCTGGAAAAAGGAACCCTCGAGTTCGAATCCACACTAGGAGCCTCCCACCTCTCTCTAGTCTCAGTTTTGTCTGCACAGCTGAAAGACTTACCCAAGTTCTGTATATGACCATTAGCCACCACCTGGGTGTGATGATTGTGGTGACTGGAAACTCTCTTATTTGCTGAGGCTGGAATCTCCAGAATGTCTTTTGAGGGTCTGCTACGTTTTTTGGCTAGAATGAGTAAAGTCCGTCTTTGTGACTTTCTCTCACTATCAATCATGCCTGGTTTGAGCCAGTAATGGATTGAGTTCCTTGCTCTTAGTAACAGGAGATTTGAATTCCTGGTAGAGATTAATTACCTTTGGCCACACAGGAACATACTGTCAGTGATAGCTTCTAGGGCAGAGGTTCCCAAAGTTTGTTTTGCTGTGCCCCTTTGGGAGATCCATATCCCATGTGCACCCCCCTCTTTCTAAGAGACAGTATGTCCATGGATGTGTGGGGTCCAGGTCTAGTGCTCCATGCCCTGCAATAATCCCTTGCCTAGGACTTTCTTCAGGTGGGTGGCCCCATCAGAATGCAGTCTGGCTATGCCCCCCCTTTTTGTGCCCTTGCCCCTGTGAACCTCAGAATCACTCACAGGTTGCAAGCTCCTCTGGCCCTGATGTTATCCCTGGCACACACGCACAAGAGCCTGTGCAGGCAGGGAGGAACTAGCTCCCAAGGCAGAGCATGCGTATCAGCCTCTAAGAGGCCAGCAAGCTGGAAAGCCCCCCTCCACACATACACTTCTTACATAGGGAGAGACCATGCCCCTCACTCCTCGTCTCTCTTTCCTTCTTGTTCTTCTGGCCTCACAGCAGGAGCTGGAGCAGGAGACTCAACTAGTGAGAGGAATTCTTATTTTATCAACAATATTTTGAAGAAACAAGAAAAAATTCTTAACCAGTCAGGTCTTTGCACCCCCCTCTACCCTCGATAACCTCATAGTTCCCCTTGCCCTCCAGCTTGAAAACCAGTGCTCTAGGGATCAATTTTTTTAGCAGCTGCCTGAACTAATTTGCAGAAGTTTGGTAGGAGTTGTTTAATATTGCCTGGACATGTGAAGTTCATGGCCAGTTCACTGACTGACATCTCTAGTTCTGCTTGAAAGACCTCCCACTGAGCTTTCCGATAATTCCACTGGGCCTTCTGTAAGCTGTTTTGTTGTTGATATCCACAGGCCCGTGGTGATCAAAGAGAGCCCATGCTGAGACTTTGGGAAAGCTTCAAGCACCTTCCACATTTGACCACTGGAACCAGTTGCCTGGAAGATGAAAAGACAATGGTGGATGAAGAGCCTGTTACCCATCTGCTACTATGAAAGCTTGGCATTTGCTTTGGATCATAGAGGAGTTATAGGTCAGCGACTGAAGTCCACTCCATTAATCACTCTCCGTCTGCATTGTTGTCAGGGTATCACAGATTGACATAGTGGGAATTGAAGTCACCACAGTAGATGGAAGATCCTAGACGGGTGGGCAGAGCAGGGTTTGGCTAGTTAACTGATGGAGGGTTGTAGACATTAATCAGCATAGGTTTGTTTATTTTTATTGCCTGCCACTCTACGAAGTCATTTGGACCAGATGTCTAGAACTCTGCAGGAGACGCAAACCACTGCATGGAAGGGACTCCTGTTTGGGAGCGTGCAAGCTGCTTGCGAACACTAGCACGACCAGGGACTGCTGCTGGTGAGCCTAGTGCCGGCCCCAGTGGGCAGGGCTGGGGGTGGTACAGTCACGCCGGAGGACTGCCTGGGCTGGGTGCTGGCTTCTGTGAGCGGCGGCCTGACATGCTGTTGCTTTTGCCGCTGCGATTCCTGGTAGAGTCCTGCAGCTTCACAGATATCCGTTTTATATCCGTGGATATCCGCACCTGCGAATATAAATTTGTATCTGCGGAGGGCTCTACAGATGTTGACATAGTGACAGCCCTTCTCTAAGCTGGCATCCCAGACTGCTTGTGATAGTGATGACCCATGATGGTCTTGTCTGCAATTGGAAGCTGCACATCTCCTGAAGCAAGATAATGTGTGTTTCGGTGTTTGTAACTAAGTGGAGAAGGATAGCTCTTTTCACTGCTGATAGCTCATTGGTATTAAAATGCAACATCTTTAGAAACAGCCCTATGTCTAGGGTTTCTGGTGCTGGCCCTGAAAAGGGCTCCATTAGAGGATAGCTTTTTCCGTCTGATTATCATTTAAAACATGAGCCTATGTTCCACGTTTTTTTGGTCTGCTTTCATTTTGGTTGATGCTTCTCACGGAGGGACGCCATGAGATGGTAATAGACATCTAATGATACCTCATATAAAGCAAAACCAAGGATGTCGGTTTCTGAAGCAACCAAAATTATTTTAAACTATGTTCTTCTTTTCTTTAAAACAAAAATCTAGTGTTTCATCTAATGTGAAATCCTTTCTCCAACTTTAGCTAGCACCAAATGCTTCAGAGGGATGCTGTAAGACATCCATAGTGGACAATTATGTAATAACAGCCTATAGGCCAGAATATTTCTTCTTAACCCCAGGCATTCAGTAGTCTATCCCTTGAACATTTTTATTCTAGCTAGAGTAACTGTATATGTCCAGTTCCTTTTTGTATCCTGCTAAGTTCTCAGCCTCAATAATGTCAGGAGGTAGTGAATTCCACAAGTTGATTGATTATGTATTGTAAAAAAGGATTTATTTTTATTCCATTCTAAACAAAATGGATAACTCAGTGTGAAAGCTAGGTCTAACAATTATATATTTTTAAAACAAGTGGGAAGAGAATTAAGATATACTTGTAAAGTAAATAAAGCCTGCAAGATGCTCAACTACTAAAATAAACTTCATGATATTAAACATTTAGAGACCGTATTTATTGGTCTTCAAATTATCTTTTTTTCCCAGTGGTTTGTCCTTGCTCTTATAATGTAAGAGAGGGTAAACAGGAGTGCTCCCATTGACTGTCTCTGTCCTCTATTATTTTGTATACCTATATAATATCAACTCTTTTACATCTCCACTGTAAATTAAGCTTAGAGAAATGTTCAGTCTCTCCTCATATTGAAGCCTTTCCCTACTTTTGATAATTTTTATTATCCTTCTTTGGACCTTGTGTACTTTTGCCATATCCTGTTTGCTGTATCCTACACTGACGGTAATACTAATGGCACTATAATATTTGCAGTAGTATTGTCTGTCTTTTTATAATACTGCCTGATATCTTGTTTACATTTTTGACTGGTGTTGTGCATTATATAGTTCTTGTCTGTGAGCTGTCTGCAGTGACATCTAGGCCTGTTCCTGAGTGGTTACAGTTAATCTACAATCCATCAACGTGTATGAGTAGTTCAAATAAGCATTGTGATTTGCTTTCTGTTTAACTCTGTCTCAATTTCATAATGTTTTGATAATGATTGCTCCTTTAACAGATCAGGCAGTAACTTAACTATCTGAGAAGAAGCATTTTTCATGCAAACAATTTAGGTTCATAATGCACTAGGAAGATTGCATTACTCCGACTGTCCTGCGTGCATGGAAAATAAGTGATTGTTAAAACTTCCTACAACATTGGGTTTTTTATACAGTATTCTATAAATATTGAATAAACTCAAGTACTTAGAGTCCTGACCTGTACAGAGCTGACTCCTAGTGGTAACACAGGGTGGTGGTTTTCCCTTTTTTGTCCAGTTTGTTTCTGACAACTGTCAGCAAGTCTGTCTTTGTGCTTATGCTAAATTTTGTATGGAACAATAGTAATTTCCGAATCCTTTGTTTACCATAACATGTAAAGCAATTAAATTACAACTATCAAACATTTTAAATGACTTATTAGAAGTGGGAGATTTCAGTTTTTAATGACTGAAGTTTATGTAGTTTGTTAGTAGAGCCAGATTCTGCTATCATTACTCATGCTGAGTAATATGTAACTCTGGGTTTAATGGGATTACTCACTGAGTGTTAATTGTGAATAAATATGGCTGTTACTCTTCAGAAGTTATTAAAAATTTATATTTTAATTGACCTAGAAAAAATGATCACTAAACAGGATAAAACAAATGTAATGTTTAAACAGGCACACAAACCACACATTTGACATTATGTCTAGTTGAACGGACACCAAATCTATTAACGAGTGAAATAATCTTAACAGTTGGACATAGGTGTCTTTGATTGAAAATTGTTATATGCTTCAGATGCGTTCTATTATTTACTGAACGGTACAACCTCATAAGTTCTGTCAATTTGACAAAGAACTTGATTATGCATCACCCTTTGTTAACCTGAGTAGATTCCCCAAACATTTCAGCCGAAAATACGCTGGTTTAGATTAAACATAAAACAGATTTTAAGTGAGTAAGTGGTATTGGTTACAAAATAAAATAAAATATAAAATTGCAAGCTAATTCCTAAACTTTACCATGCTAATAATTCTAAAAGCAAAAGGATTTCTCATCCGGAACTTCACCCGCAGTTCTTGCTAACTAGAACGCGTTCTAGTTAGGACCAGCCCCTCCCATAGCCTCAAAGGCGTTTCTTTGTCTTCCTGATGTTCCTTGCATAAAGATGATGGAGGAGATGCAGGTGAAGTGATGATATCACTGTCCCCTATTTATACTTTTCTTCCTTTCAGACATAACCCTCCACCCAACTGAGGTGCTGTGAAATACGTAGTGTGTCTCAGGAGAATTGCAAATTTCTTGCTCACACCTTTTGTCTATGTGAGTCTTGAGCCCTCTCTGGGGATGACATGCAGGTCTTTTGATTATAGGCCCTTCTTTTTTTCTGAAAGGTTAGTGTGTGGGCATTTCCCAGACTTACAACACGTTTCAGTAACGAGACATGTAGCAAAATGTCATCACTTGCTATACATTGATGCACACATTTAAACGGGACAATGAGTTTCAGCAAATCATGACTTTTCAAATGATCGCTCACATTGTACTTTGTACAAAATATCATAACCATATACAAGTAGTGAATATGGGAGTACAGGGCAGTGTTCCCTTTCATTTTTTAGGTCCATGTGGGGAATGAATTTTGTTATGTGCATCAATATGGAGGTGATGTGTGACAATTTTATTTCTCTTTATCTTTGAGCCAGCAGCAGTACAGGACTTCTCCCTTATGCCTCTAATCTTATATGAGCATGTATGCCAGTGTGTTTCCCTTCCATTCCCAAGGCAGTAATTTGGGAAGTGTCTGGCTAAGTCAGATGATTTAGGATAATTAATGCACAACTTTCCTGCTGATTTACATTTTCCCTGATTAATTCTTCTCCTCCACCTATGAGCAGCATTTTCCATTTGGAGCTGGAATGCCACTCAAGCTATGTTGCCAAAGAATATTTGAGAGTATTTAGGTCTGTACCACTGCACTTTCCATCCTCTGTAAACATCTGACAGAATTTCCTTATTAAGATCTCCATATTGCCTAAAGATTGCCTGGGTTGCTACACTTCTCACACAGCATTCTTTTACTCAGCATTTCAGTTTTACCTTAAAAACTGACATCTGAAATCTAATTTCAGGTTTAATAGGCTCAGATCTGTCAAGTTTTATTCACTGTGACCCTGATCCTGTGAGCTGCTGAGCACTGCCTGGGAAAGGTGGTGATCGCTACACACAGCTCCTTTGACTTGAACTGAACGGGCTGAGGGCACTCAACACATTGCAGGAGACTTTTACACCAATTTTTTGGTAGTTTTTAAAACTTAAAAAAAACAATTAAAATAAGTTGTAAAATCAAACTTTGAGTCTAATTTGCCAGTTTTAGTTTAAACAAAACTCATTTGTTGCAGCTCTAGGAATAGAGCAAAAACTATGTGTGGCTATTGGATAAATCGGTTAGAAAGGCTAATCCCATGTTCACATCTGGAATTTTAACAGAACAGTAATGTATCCTTGTGGTTTTATTTCATTTCGCGCTCAGATACACAGTTTCCTAAATCTTGTTCTACTGGCCAACTCGCATCACTTTCACCATCCACATAAATGTGCACGTTTTGTATTGAACACAATGCAGAATTTTTTGATCATGGGAACAACTGAGAAACCTCCATGTTCATTTATAATTAGGTTAGCCCCGGGTCTTAGTTGAGAGGTTGTCAGTTTTTCAAAGGCTTTTCAATTTTATCAATTCCACCTTTCTTGTAATTTACCTTTGTCACAACCGATACATACATTTCATGCAGTATGAAATAAATAGGAGACAAAATAATTAATGTGAAAAAGATGAACTTTGGCAAAATTTTAATTAAATTAGGGCTGTCGATAATCACAGTTAACTCAAAAAATTAATCACAATTAATCGCAGTTTTAATTGCACCGTTAAATAATAGAACACCAATTGAAATTTTTTACATATTTTGGATGTTCGTCTACATTTTCATATATATTGTATTCTGTGTAGTAATTGAAATCAAAGTGTATATTATTTTTCCTTATAAATATTTGCACTGTAAAAAGATAAAAGTAGTAGTATCTTTCAATTCATCCCATATAAGTACTGTAGTGCACTCTCTTTGTCGTGAAAGTGCAATTTACAAACATAGATTTATTTATTTTTGTTACATGACTGCACTCAAAAACAAAACAATGTAAAACTTCAGAGCCTACAAGTCCGCTTAGTCCTACTTCTTGCTCAGTCAATTGCTAAGACAAACAAGTTTGTATACATTTAAGGGAGATAATGCTGCCCGCTTATTTACAATGTCACCTGAAAGTGAGAACAGGTATTTGCATGGTACTTTTGTAGCCAGCATTGCAAGGTATTTATGCTAAACATTCATATGCCCCTTCATGCTTCAACCACCCTTCTAGAGGACATGCTTCCATGCTGATGACGCTCATTAAAAAAATAAGCGTTAATTAAATTTCTGACTGAACTCCTTGGGGCAGAATTGTATGTCCCCTGCTCAGTTTTACCCACTTTTTGCCATATATTTCCTATTATAACAATCTCGGATGGTGACCCAGCATGTTGTTCATTTTAAGAACGCTTTCACTGCAGATTTGGCAAAACATAAAGGTACCAATGTGAGATTTCTAAAGATAGCTATGGCACTCGACCCAAGGTTTAAGAATCTGAAGCGCCTTCCAAAATCTGAGAGGGACGAGGTGTGGAGCTTGCTTTCTGAAATCTTAAAAGAGCAACACTCCGATGTGGAAACTACAGAACCTGAACCACCAAAAAAGAAAATAAACTTTCTGCTGGTGGCATCTGACTCAGATAATGAAAATGAACATGCATCAGTCTGCACTACTTTGGATCGTTATCGAGCAGAACCGTCAGCATGGACACGTACCCTGGAATATTGGTTGAAACATGAAGGGACATATGAATCTTTAGCGCATCTGGACTTAAATATCTTGCAACACTGGCTACAACAGTGCCACGAGAATTCCTGTTCTTGCTTTCGGGTGACATTGTAAACGAGAAGCGGGCAGCATTATCTCCTGCAAATATAAACAAGTTTGTCTAAGCGATTGGCTGAACAAGAAGTGGGACTGAGTGGACTTGAAGGCTCTAAAATTTTACCTTGTTTTTATTTTTGAATGCAGAGGTTTTTTGTACATAATTCTACATTCAACTTTCATGATAAAGAGATTGCACTACAGTACTTCTATGAGGTGAATTAAAAAATATTATTTCTTTTGGTTTTTTACAGTGCAAATACTTGTAATCAAAAATAAATATAAAGTGTGCACTGTAAACTTTGTATTGTGTTGTAAATAAATTCAATATATTTGAAAATGTAGAAAACCATCCAAAAATGTTTAAATAACTGGTATTCTATTATTGTTTAACAGTGAGATTAATTGCGCGATTAATTTTTTTAATCTCTTGACAGCCCTATTAACGATACAAAATAGTGCTGTTTTCCAGTATGAACTGTATCTCCATTAATGGGCTTTGCTGGAAAAGCTTTGCGGTGTAGGCTGTCCCTCAGTGTCTCTCCTGCAGGGTCTCCCCCTTAGCAGTTGCTGATCACTCACCTCTCCCCATCCTCTCTAGGCAGGATTTTTTTAAACAGTTTATTGTCCTTTGATCTTTTAGGCCCCAGCCTTGGAAAAATATAAACTTGTTAATCTATGCAGAGGCAGGCGGTTAGGTGCATCCCAATCAAGAAGCGAATTGTTCTCTTAATGACCCTTGAAATATTTCCTCCCCCCATATTTTATCTTTAGTAATTGATTAGTTTTCTTCTTGTTCTTTCTAAAAGCCCCTTTTAAAATCAGATCCATGTAGTTAGAATAATATGAATCAAGTAAACTGAGATGCATCATATAAAAAAGAAAAATACTGATACCTCCACAACTTGCCTGCAGCATAACCCCTGCCATAGACCTATACTAATGATATCTCGTCATTCCATGAATTGGCTAAGAAATCACTTTGTTTACTTCAACCATTTCCCTGTCAGAATCTGGAATGGATACTTGTGTTTTTTTTCTTTGATTTCTTCAAATTTAACTGGAACAACTTGCCCCTTGTGGTTATCTTCATTTTTTTATTTACCTTTTTCATACTGTTTCTGTATTGTTCCTTGAAAAAAATCCTCTATTGAGTTACATAGAGCATATAAAGCACAAATTAAGTGTTGAATAGTAGCAACTTACATAATTAAAAACATGTTAGCTATAATGATCATTCAGTTCTATGTATATAGGTAATATTTGGCTTTCTGTGTAGAATATCAGCATAGCAGTGTAGTAATTATTTCAGTAGTTGATTAGAAACTCTGCAAGTGCAGACACTATCGCTATCATTATTTGTGCTTGGTTATATAATTGAAACAGCTATAAATAAAAAATAATTGTCTTGTGTCACAGCTAATATCTGAGGTAAACACAGTAATGCCTTGCTTTGTGGCACTACGGGGATAGTCACTATCCTTCAGTGTAATGAAAACTAAAGCGATTACATAATATACTTACTCATACAATGTAAAAGGATGCCTTCATCAGATGATTCAGCTGGTGATCTTTCACCATCTTTACTTCTGAATGGTTTGCTTGATAGTAACTGTGGGTTTTGGTTGTCCCCACAGATTAGAAGACACTTAATTCTTTGGGTTGTTTGTTTTTTATTTTTCTAACCTAGTGATGCACGTAGTTGTCATCCAAGGATCTATCTATCTTTGTCAGCTTATTTTTGAGCAAGTTTAATAATCAATTCAAACAGTCTAAAAATGCAAATAGTATCAATATAAGATAACATTGTGGAGGTGATTAAATTCATAGTGTGGAGGATTGACTTTGGACCTGATTTTTCAAACACATATAATTTATGCATAAGTCCCACTGAGCTATCTGTAGTTCAAAAGCTTGTCTCATTCACCAACAGAAGTTGAGTCCAATAAAAGATAGCATCTCACTCATCTTGTGTCTTATGCTTAAAGTAACACACACATGATCATAAGATTGGAGCTTTTGTGTATTACGTTTAATATATACACAGTTAGGGCACTGAATTTTTCACTAATATGGTACGCATGTTCACTGCTTATGTACATTTAGTCTGAAATTATAAAGCATGTTATTTAACATAATCAAACCTCTTTTTAAAAATGCAAAGCATTTCTTAAAATAAAAATGAGTGAGAAGATTATTTTATTTTCTACCTTTTGTGTTTTATGTTTGTTTTTTTTTATTTTAATTTTTAAATGACAACAAATAATAATTTAGGACACATAGTATGTTGATAGTGTTCAAAGTCAACAGTAAGAAAAAGGTTAATGAAAATTTCACTGAAACACTTTTGTCTGATAAGTCGCTGATCAAATAGATAGGGGCTGGTAGGATACTTTACACCTAAAGAAATACCTTAAACTCAAAATATTAATACTTAAACATTTATAATAGGTAGTTTCAGCAATTAAACGTTCTCTGAATCTGCCTGCCAATTTTTAGGATCAAAACATATTGTCTCATTTGTAAGAACTTTTTTTTCATTCCCTGTTGCTGCATGAAAGATCCACATGGTGAGAGACAACTGACTGTACGGGGAAACGGTGAAACTGACAATATACAAAAGCAGCGTCCAGTTCACAAACCTGAAAAATAGGGGCAATTATTGTCCAATGTAGTCTTTTAGTTACAATAATCATGGATGTTACGTGTAGCACTATTAGGTAAAGTACTTTCAGACAGACGTTTGACTTAAAATTATTTAATATATGTTCTTGTACTGTGCTCATCAATATAGTACGAGCACCTTCCAGTCATGCATTAAACTAACATTTGGCCTGTGTTAATTGTGCTCTTATCTTCTCCCCAGGGGGAGAAGTATATGCAGTGAAGTGTCTTGTTTTGATAGGGCTTTGTTTCGGGGTCTGTGTTTTGGACGGTATATTTTTCTTTTGATATGCATGTTGCTATGTTAGAGAAGACGAGGTTGAAGAAGTGTGTCTTGCACTTGGATGTGATGAGATTTGTGATGGAGCATGTTCATGTCAGAACGAAAGATGTTTGGTAACATTTTTGTGACTGTTTATTGCTAATTGTCTATTTCACAAGGTTGGATTCTGTGGCAGGAAGGTAGTGGTGGGAAGTTTGGACTAGCAAAACAATCTTCAGTACAAGGGATTTACAGCTCTTACAGCTACTACACCTACTCGCTCATAGATTAACTTGCTCCTTTACACACCTCACCACATTCAAGTTCAAGACACACTTCTTCAACCTTGTCTTCTCTAACATAGGAAAATGCATATTATAAAAAATAACCCCCCTCAAATCCCCCCCAAAAACACACACACAACCCTATCAAAACAAGACACTTCACTGCACACACTTCTCCCCCTAGGGAAAGGATAAGAGCACAATTAACATATGCCAGATATTAGTTTAATAGATAACTGGAAGGTGCTCATACTATGTTGATGAGTATGGTATAAGAATGTATACAGAATAGAATACAAGTGACTTTCAAGGAAAATACCATATATATCCGAAGATGGCAGTTCTCTCTGTGATAGGGTATAATGTTTTAGCTGTAACTTGTGCTGCTGAAGAAAGAATCTGACACGGAATGATCCTTATGTTGGATGCTTGTCAAATAAAGATGGCTTTATTAGAAAACCAGGTTATTTTTAATAACATAAATCTGAGATGTAAAATGGTATTTATTGCCTAGGAAGTGATGTTTAATGAAAATGCTGCGTAATGAATACAATTGAAAGTTTCAGTTAACTCACCTGAATCTTTTTGCTGTACTAATGTGTGATTGACTTGATACTTCCAATTGTAACAGGTGGGTCTATCTCACAGGTGCTCAAAAACTACGTGATGAGGGAATATAAAAGCCTTGGTTGATGGGCAGATGGATGTTATCTTACTCAGAATTCTCTCCTAAATTTTGTATCGCGTAATCCATACTGTATGTAATAATTTTCTAAACTGTGTTTTACAAACAACAGCTGTGGAATTGAATAAAAATGCAGCAGAAGTAGTAGTTCACTAGTGAAACACATTTTAAGAGGGTACTGTATCCAATTCCCTAAAGCGAGAAGAAAATCAGATGCATTTGTTAGCAGGATTATTCTGGTCAAAGCAGTGGTTGTGAAATGGTTTTTGGTTTTGTTTTACTAGAGTCAAGATAAGCAGGTCTATAAGGAGCTAAATGTTTTCTCCTGGCAATGATATAAGAGCTGATGCTGCCATTGCCTGCTCAGATTTAAATATAGTTTTTGTATCTTGATATTGATGGTGTATTTGTACTACAATGTGACTAAAATAAGGAGAGGTACCAGTGAAGAGTGAAAATCTATAAGAGACCAGTCCTGGGGTGTGTCTTGTCGAGGGGGACCAGGACCCAAGCACTCGTCTAAATCTGTGGGTGAGAGGGAAGAAGAGCAGAGTTACCAGGACAAATCCATTTCTTGGAAGTAGTAGAGAATTCCCTGGCTGGTGCCAGGACTGCGTGGCAGCTTAGAGACTTAGGTGGAGTCTCCCTGCCCCCAATACTTTTAGAACACTTGTGTGCCAGTGGTGTTATCAGACTGCATTGGGCTATTTAATTCTGGATATTGTTTTCTGTCTGCCCATTTTTTTTTCTCCAGCTTACTCCTGCCTCTCTCCATTATCGCAAGCCGCAGGTCTTTTACTGCAGTATAGACTTACCCTATGTTTTTAATGTGGCTTGGCTAAACATAAAGGTATATAACTAGGAACAAAGAATGTAGGCTGTCCTTAGAGAATGGAAGACACTATCCTGGGAAGCTGAGACTCTGAAAAAGATTTAGGGGTAATTTTGGATAATCAGCTGAACATGATCTCCCATTGTGACACTATGGTCAAAAGGGAATAATGCAATCCTTGGATGCCAAAACAAGGAAATTTCAAGTAGCAGTAAAGAGGTTATTTTACTTCTGTATTTGACACTGGTGGGACCACTGCTGGAATACTGTGTACAGTTCTGGTGTCCACAATTCAAGAAGAACATTGATAAACTAGAGAGAGTTCAGAGAAGAGCCATGAGAATGATTAAAGGATTAGAAAACATGCCTCATAGCGATAGACTCAAGGAGCTCAATCTATTTAGCTTAACAGAAAGAAGGTTAAGGTGTGACTTCATCACAGTTTATAAGTATCTAAATGAGGAACAAATATTTGATAATGGGCTATTCAGTCTAGTAGAGAAAGGTATAAGACAATGCAATGGCTGGAAGTTGAATCTAGAAAAATTCAGACAAAGTAAGGCGTACATTAAGAGTAATTAACGATTGGAACAACTTACCAAGTTCATGGTGGGTATAAATCAAGATTGGATTTTTTTTTCTAAAAGATCTGCTCTAGGAATTACTTTGGGGAAGTTCTGTGGACTGTTTTTTACAGCAGGTCAGACTAGAATCTATGAAAATGACATTCATAATTTAATGTTATTTAGTAAGTTATTTTTAGTACACCTGATGCTTTTCTAAAGAGAAATAGGGAAGAAGTATTTATAACTTTTGTGTAGAGCTTGAAAATATATTATGTAATCTAACTCCAAAAACTTTCACAGTAAACCAATTATTCCTGTAATTGAAAAAGCGGAATATATTGTTTTATCAGACATATCCTGAGGCCATGTCTACAGATGGAAAATGTGTTAGCTAGGACATTTTTAACTAATTTGATGTTAAATACAGCTTAGTTTCTGGTGTTGACAGAAGCAACACGTTATCTAGTAGTGGTTAACAGTAGGAATCCCACTTAGGGTAAAATCATATGTAACAGCATGTTAATTAAAATGTGTTAG
Organism: Trachemys scripta elegans; assembly: GCF_013100865.1. Lineage (NCBI taxonomy): Eukaryota > Metazoa > Chordata > Testudines > Emydidae > Trachemys > Trachemys scripta. The sequence goes on from NC_048299.1 coordinate 172,448,788, forward strand.
CTAATACATCTTTAAACACAATGCAGTTTCTCAGTATAGACGAGAACGAATGGTTATAAAGGTGTAAAAGATACAGTACGGTATACAGTTTTGTCATTAAGGGGACATAATTCCTCTCACACTTGCCTGTCAGATCTGTTTTAGAATTAGTGTCTCAGGCCGTGTTTACACTACTGCCGCTGCAGCAACACAGCTAAAATGTTGTAAGTTTGCTGCTGTAGTGCCATAGTGTAGACTCTTTTTTTTGTTACATTGATGGAAGAGGATTTTCCCTCAATGTCCGTAATCTGCTCCTCTGAGAGGCAATAGCTAGCTTAACGGAAGAATCCTTCAGTTGACCTAGCTGCGTGTACACTGGGGGTTAGGTCGACCTAAGCATGGTGCTCAGGGCATGGAATTTTTTACTGCCCTGCACGATGTAGCTAGGCTGACATACGTTTCAGGTGTAGACTAGGCCTTAGAGTGTAAAATCCTTGAGGCGGGGTACATACCTTGTTCAGCTTTATAAAGTGCTATGAACATTTGCAGTGTTCTATACATGATTAGTAAAGGTATCTGTCTGGTAAGTATTGCTGCAAACAGGTAGTACTCAATGAAATTTTCAGTAAATTAGACCCATGCTAATCCATACACCTCAGGGTCAAACAAATTTGGAAGCTTCTCGTTCTCACTTCTCAGCAAAGATTTAGTAAGAGTGCTGTAGTAAAGTGTTATGAAGTATTAAAATTAAATCTTAAAAATAATTAAAATTATAATAACCATTAAAAATTAAACAGCACTTACCAAATATGTGATGGAAGTAAATTTTGTGTTGCATTATTCTTGCTTGTTTGGCCACTCTGTTCAGTATTTCAGAATCAGAGGGGTAGCCATGTTACTCTGTATCCACAAAAACAATGAGTCCAGTGGCACCTTAAAGACTAACAGATTAGTTTTTAAGGTGCCACTGGACTCCTCGTAGTATTTCAGAATGGCTCTCTGTCAGTACAATATTGAAGTTTTTCTAAGTTCAGAATGCTTGAAACTCATCTGTAGTGATGCATATGTTGCAAAGAAACACTTGTATGCAATAGTTATAGTAATTTATTGAAGGACATAGCAGGACTTGCAGGAAGTGAAAAAAATTTCTTGGCTGCATACAAAATGTGTAGTTACCTAGTTATTTCCATTATCAGCTTCTCATTGCTTAGGGTAACAGACTATGCTACAAGTGGTTAGGAATTTCTGATGGGCACTTGTTATAGTTTATTTGAAATAAGGAAAACAGAATGCATTTAAGGAGCTCAAAATACTACTTAATAGTCCTCCTGAAGATCTAAGTAGAATGCAATTTTGTAGCTCTTAGTATATTCAAATATACATTGAGATGGAAAACCTGCTAAATTATCTGAAGAAAGGCAAACATTATGTCTTATGTGCTGTGTATATGCCAAAACATGTGGGGAAATGAGGTGGATATCCCACTTACAGTTTTCGATTGCTAAGTAGCATCTTAGGAATCTTAAAGATTATCTGGTTCACAAATACCAGTCAGGGCTGGAAGAATGTAGACCGTGTTCATTTCCAGATTGCCTGTGAATCCCAGTGATGTAATATATTTTAAAATGTGTCATATAGATATTAATAAAATATCTTGGTGCTTCAACTGTTAAGTACATAAGAACATAAGAGTAGCCATTCTGGGTCAGATTGAAGGTCCATCTAGCCCAGTATCCTGTCTTCTGACAGTGGCCAATGCCAGGTGCCCCAGAGGGAATGAACAGAACAGGTAATCATCAAGAGATCCATTCCCTGTTTCCTATTCCTCGCTTCTGGCAAACAGAGGCTAGGGACACCATCCGTGCCCATCCTGTCTAGTAGCCATTGATGGACCGATCCTCCATGAACTTACCTAGTTCTTTTTTGAACTTTTGTTAGTCTTGGCCTTCACAACATCCTCTGGCAAGGAGTTCCACAGGTTGACTGTGCATTGTGTGGAAAAAATACTTACTTTTGTTTGTTTTAAACATGCTGCCTATTAATTTCATTTGGTGACGTCTAGTTCTTGTGTTATGAGGAATAAATAACACTTCCTTATTTACTTTCTCCACACCAGTCATAATTTTATAGACCTTTATCATATCCCCACTTAGTCATCGTCTTTTCCAAGCTGAAAAGTCCCAGTCTTATTAATCTCTCCTCATACGGAGCCGTTCCATTCCCCTAATAGTTTTTGTTGCCCTTTTCTGAACCTTTTCCAATTCCAATATATCTTTTTTTGAGATGGGGCGATCAAATCTGTATGCAGTTTTCAAGATGTGGGTGTACCATGGATTTATATAGAGGTAATATGGTATTTTCTATCTTCTTATCTATCCCTTTCTTAATGATTCCCAACGTTCTGTTTGCATTTTTGACTGCTGCTGCACATGGAGTGGATGTTTTCAGAGAACTATCGACAATGACTCCAAGATCTCTTTCTTGAGTGGTAACAGCTAATTTAGACCCCATCATTTTATAAGTATTGTTGGGATTATGTTTTCCAATGTGCATTACTTTGCATTTATCAACATTGAATTTCATCTGCCATTTTATTGCCCAGTCACCCAGTTTTGAGAGATCCTTTTGTAGCTCTTCACAGTCTGCCTGGGACTTAACTATCTTGAGTAGTTTTTAAGTAATTAAAGAAATAATCTTTAGAAGAACAGTAAAATAAAATTGTCAAAGAGGTTGTATTTCTCTCTCCCATGAAAGCAGTCGCGAAAGGTGTGTATAAAAACTGCACCCTTGATGCTTCATATTTTACATTTTTTTAATAATTGTCTTCGACAGATCTTTTCCCAGGGGAAAACATTAAAATAAAAACAGGGTACATTTCAGTTATGTCCAGCTCTGAGAAGATATAAATATATAAAGTCTGTATTGTATAATGTCAGTCAGCATGACTAGATATGTGAACAACTCCTTAATGCTGCCTCTTGCAATAGATTCATCGTTGGGGGCCTAATGCTGCAAGCTGCTGACAACCCTCAACTCCGCACCTCACAGGATCAGGCCCACTATACAAATTACTGCATATTGATTTGGTTTTGAGACAGTCTTTTATATGTAATGTACTTAATTTTTGCGTATCTACAAGCATCTAATGTGTATGGTATATGCCTCGAAAGTGCCGTTTTCTAGTTTGCTAATGTTTATGGTAAGCAACTAATCACAACTAAATGACTAACAAATTTTAAATAAAACTTTCTGCTGCAGGCTGTGGGTCACATCCGGCTCCCACTGAAGTCAATGACAAAAACCTATTGACCTAAATGGGGGCAGGAGTTCGCCCGCAGGACTACAGTTATAGACTTTTTTGGCTGTTTAATTCGATATAAATTTGGGGGTCAGTCCTCTAAATGTGCATAAGCTATCCCATTGTATTGGCTGGCACTGTTTACAGAAGTGATGTTACTCGCAAGTGTAAATGTTTGAAGGATCGAGCCTCTGTGTGCATAGTGAATACGAATCCTGTATCTTGTTAGTTTTGAGAGTTAAAAGTACAAGATGGAATAACTCGTACAGCACTTTCTCTCTGAACCCATAAAAGAGTATTTGTATTATAGTTCTCGTCCTTTAATTTTTTTAAAAATTAAAAAAATATATTGAAAAATAACTGCAGGCTGTTACATCAGTTATTTACAAATAGTGCCAGTGAGCCAAACCCTAACAAATCTTTATGGTGTGTTATTGTTTTGTCTCTCAGATATTAGGAAAGACAGTAAGAAGGCAGAGTCTATCATGGAAAAGTTCAATAGGGGATAGATTATGGTGGATGCTTACATGGCCTCAGACTGGGTAGTGGGAGGAGGTAAGGCCAGCCAGAACTGCAGCTGCTGTTCTCCTGAGAGTACACTAGCTACTACCAAGATGCTCCCCACCAGGAACAACTTACCTGAAAGAGGGTGGGGAGTATCCAGAGCTAAGGTTCCATCCCTCCAGTGTGAAAATCAAGAGATCTGAGTGTACTACACCCTTTAAATGCACTTCACCAGTAAAGCCAGAGATCTTCAGTGATTCCCCTGCAGCAGTGCTGTTCTGCCTCACCATGGGCTGTCCAATGGGACTTGGCCTTCTAAATCACTTAGGTGCTTTTGAAAAATTTACCTCGTATCTAAATGCTATAATCTGAACTCAGGTCTCGATAGATAAGTAAAACCTGAATTGGTTCATATCTTCAGTCACTTTGTTTTTAAGTGTTTGCATAGGAATGTCCAAGTTTACCTGTGTGTGTGTTGTTTCATATTTGGGGATATTACATTTAAAAAACAAAACTCACTCCCTAAGATGTTGTATGCATATTTAAGATTGACGTAGAATGCATATAAAAGATACTACATCACAGATGTAGAAAAACTGAGATTAACTTCCACGGCTCTCTGTGAGCTGAGGGTGAAAACATTATCTACTATCTGTTTTATTTAAGATGAGACTGAGGCATAGTTATATCTAGAGCGGAAGTCTTTGAACCTGATTGGGATCATGCGATCTTCCTTGGGAAGAGATCTGCGTGCAGATTCCCTGCTCCCTTGTGGAGTACAGGCTCGGCTACTTCTAGAGCAGCATTCCCCACCACCCCCTCTTTTCTCACAGAGCACCTGGAGGGCTGTTTGCAGGACCATAGATCTGCATGTGGGGAGGCTGGGCCGGAGAATGTGTGTCTTCTTCCACCTGCACATCCATCAGAGTTCAGTACAAAAAGAAATACATCTCAAGGTTGTATTAGTTTCCCACTACTCCCCATCCCCGCTTGCACACACACATGATGAGGTGTCATGGTGCCGATGCCCACTGCAGCAGCCTTGCCACTATGGCTCCGTGGTAGGGGTGGGTTGCTGGGAGCGCAGCTAGCATGAAGGCACGGGTTCTCTGCACAGAGGGCCCTCTTGCTGGTCCATGGGTTATGTAGGACAGTTCCATAGTTGGATAAACCACACACAGCTGATGGAACAATTTCTGTCCCTTTGCCTTGTCCTTGGGCTTTACCATGGGGAAGCGCAGTTGGGCCTTTTGATTCTATCCACATCAGTATTTATGGAAAAACAAATCTTGTTTGTGATTTTACATTACCATAATCCTTAATGCTGTAATAACATTGTAACGTTTTAACAGCACTCAGTTGATGTTTTCTAAGATGTGTTAAAATGTTTTATATGTCAGTAATTCACATTAATACCTATTTTTTTATGTAGTCCATTGGACTACATGAGTTACTGCAGATAATGTGAACATGTTTTGGTTTACTTATCAACTGCATATCCCATAGCAATGCTTTTATTCCTTTAGTTCTTATTCTGTGTATGTTAATATATCAGTAGCAATTTAGTAAATGTAGGTGCTAGTACAATACAGTAAGATTTTACTTGGCAGTATTAGTGTAATGTCTTGTATGACTTACACGATATATTTATTTACACATGAATGATATATGGCCTGTAAATGTCAATGAGATAATCCAAGAAAGTAGTTAGCATATTAACACCAAGCAGATATTTTCAAGAAATGACTTTTTTACAACTTTATTTTATTTTTTAATATGATGTATTTTTTTCTTAAACAGACAAAATTGAAGAAGCACAAAAAGAACTTAATGAGACAGAAGACCAGCAGAAAGGTAAAAAAGCAAAAACCATTTATGGCAAAGCTGATCAAAGCCTTTTGAAAGGCTGTGGAAAGTCTCCCTTTGATTTAGCTGGGCTTAGGGATAAGCCAATAGCATGCATGACTGTAGAGCAAATGCTATGCTAACACCCAGTCGTGCTAACAAACACTTGCTTCAATTTAACCACTTGAGTTGTCCCAATGACTTTGACTGCTGAGGTGAATAAAGTTAAGTCTGTACTGACATTTCAGCTCATACTAGGCGTTTTTAATTGATTATTAATAACTATCTTCTGTCCATGATGATCAACCTGTGATTGGTTTATATGGATTATGAGAGGACACTTATCAGTTATTTTAAAATACAGATGACCTCTGACAGATGAAATCTGTGTGGCAGAGACTAGTGGTCATATAAGGTTGGCTGACAGCAGTAGCATAGGACAGTGGTCTGCAAAGTTTTTTGATCGCGCACCCTTATCAGTAAAAAAATTTTGAGCACGCATCCCCCCTGCTGTGCCGGCTCTACCATTTTTGCCGAAGCGCGCGCACACAAAAAATACGCCGCTTGACTCCTTCCCGAACTGCCGAAGCAAAAAAGGGAAGGAAAAAAAAAAAAGCTCCTCCTGCCTCACACTCCCAAGGATCCTCTTGCACACCCCACTTTGGAGACCACTGGCATAGGAGATTGGTGCTTTGTGTCATAAATGTTAAAGGCATTCATCTCCTCCTTGATAGTGTGTTTGAAGTGTTATCTGACCTGTTGCAGATGGTGGACAGTTTGGTGAATCTTTGAGTTGCTTATTTTTTTATGAGTTTCATACTTTTTTACAGATCATAGTTTCAGACTTTGATAGCCCATCTGCAAAATAGAGATTACATTTGCCTACATCCTAGAGATGGTGTTGTATCCTAACTAGTTTTCAAAGTACAGGGTCAATCAGTGGAAGAAATGAAAACTTTTAGTATGAAGAGAAGCAACCAGAGGGTCCTTTTAGGAAAAATTGGATGCAAGCTTTCGTTGTTCTGCATCAGGGCCTTGACATTTCACCAAATATTTGTAAAGGGTGAAGAAAACAAAAATAAATGATTAAATTATAAAATCATCAGGCTTAAAGCTGTAGTGCTATATTTGAGTATCCTTTTCAAATTTAGAGACTCTTCCATTTCCACAATTCAGACTTTATACTAAACTTTAACCACTTCTGGCACATTCTTATTTAGTAGATCCTAGATCCCGGTATATCTTCAGATCAGTTTATAACTGCTTATTTAAGTGATAAAAACAGATTTTTTTTTAATTGTCAATCTTGCAGTCTAAAATCAGTACAGCTCTGGGAGAGTAAACTAGGCATAATCAACCAAAATGTTAACTATGTTCCGGGCCATGCATGCAGCCAGCAAAGCTGAAATTATGCACCTGGTTACACCTGTGCAGCCCCACTGAAGGCAATAGGGTAGCCAAGATGTAACTGAGGGTACAATTTGAAGAAGATGTGGTTACAGAGGTCCAAATGATGACAACATTTGGCCTTCAGAATCTACTATTGGGAATACTTGACTTTTTCAGCTTTTAGGCCAAGTTTGAGAGACTGGCAGTTATAGAATTTGATATGGAAATAATTGAGACAATAAGTGGAGAACCATCTGCTACCATTTTTAACTAAGTCTCTTTACAGAGTAGAAATTCACTTTTCCTCTTAGAAAAACTATTATTTATTTTATGTTTTGTTTGTATATTGTACCTAGGTGAACCAGTTGCTAGTATGAGCTAGATTCTGATGGATATCATTTGAAGAAACAATCAAATTCTTAAGGATATTGAAAGATTGAAAAGAATATTTGTATAAAACTGAAAAAGTAATTTAAAATACGGCAGCTTTCATATATTGATGATGAAACAAAGTAAAATATACACAAATTCACCTAAAGTATATGTGTTTCTTTCCTTCTTTCAGTTCTTTTGTATCTAAATTACCAAATGGTTTTTTCAGTTTAGAGATTCCTTAGATAAGTATCTTTCCTATTTAAAATAAATAGAGTAATAAATTCCACAAACTTACAAGCCAACTACTGTTTGGTTATATTGTAATTTACATAACCTGCTTGTAGAGGAAAATGTTTTCATGAGGTGGTTATACATACTGTTTTTTCAGCTGATGGTAATTTGCCAGTGATCAGATTTATAAATGACAAGTGTGCGTGTGGAAAAAGCCATCAAAAGCGTTTTGTGCTAAATACACCTTGTTTTCACTATGTAAAGTAGTCAAAATAAGAAGAAAATTGTAATAGATCTTTTTTATCAAAGGCAGGGAGAAAAATAAAGAAGCAAAATAGCAATATTTATAGAAAGACTTCTCTACCTCTGGACCTTTACATGTTCACAGCATGTCCCCACTCTTCCTATCATCTCTCATTCACTATAGAAAGGTCAGCCCCTGTCTCTGGTTGACCCATAATGCACCCTATTGTCATCTTGTTAAATTTCAAACAAGAACATTTATGTTTCCTCCCATGTGGCCTTTCTCACTTGGAGGAGCTCCCCGTAACATCAGCAGAACTAACTCATCTTCCTTCAAATCACTTCTTAAAACCTTTCTTTGCCATGAGCTGTACAAAATCCATGACAGCGGTTAGGCTGCTGTTGTGCTGAGACCACTGCCTGTCAAGCTGACCAATATTGTTTCCTTGTATTCTGCCGTGGGTCTGTCTGTACCCATCTGTTGTCTCTTGTGTTGTACTTAGATTGTAAGCTCTTGGGATCAGAGACCATATTTCTGTTCTGTTTGTACAGTGCCTAGTACAATGGGGTCCTAGTACATGACTGAGGCTCCTAGGTATTAAGATAATTTTACTAATATTTAGAATAAAGCTACAGCTGGAGAACCAAGACTTTTTAATTTACAAATATCTTGGACCTGATTACGTTACATATGCATGAGAGAAGAAACAGTTTGACCATTCTTAATTCAAATGGGAAAAAAAATTATGCAATACATTGAATTCCAGTGTAACTTGGGAAAGAGAGGTTGCTGTTGTAACTGAAGCACAGGACTTTATCAGGTTCTAATAATACAGGTTTGTCACAGTCATACTGTCTCTCCTGGGACAAGTCACTTTACTTCTGTCTCCATCTGTAAAATGGAAATAATAGTAATAATATCTGCCTCATAGGATACTGTGAGCCTTAATTCATTAATGTTTGGTAAATGCTTTCAAATCCTTGGATTAAAAGAGCTAAAGTAGTACAAAGTATTGTTGCTAATCACTAGCAAGAAGCACGTAGTGAATACAGCATATCCAATACCTTACATACTAAGCTTAGCTAACTCTGTAGTGAATGCATTTTGAACAATGCATAATGATAATACTGTCAGCATATCCAAACCTTACATACTAAGCTTAGCTAACTCTGTAGTGAATGCATTTTGAACAATGAAAAGTAGGCCCTGAAAAGTCAGTGGCTAAAATTCTTAGTGTTCCATTCATCTTTCACTTCCCTTGTGTGCATTAAGGTATGAATTGGCTCCAACAGCAAAAGTGTGAATTAAGGTGCATTAGAAATGTCTGCATTAGGAATATTTTCATAGAGTGTTCAATCAGGTCTAACATGAGTTGTCTTGAACTCAAATAGTTCATGTCCAACATACTATAGAGTCTGCCTCATTCTGGCAAAGTACCATGTAAAATGTGTGTAGTTTGATTTTGCTTTCCCAAAATAAAACATTTTAAAAAGGAAAACACATCCTACCATAATGGGGAGGTAGGGAGAAGAACTGATCATATTTCAGTAACTAGTAAGGTGTTCAATAAGGGCTTTAATCTGTGATGTCCTTAAATCCTCAATCTTGTCACCTCTCTTGTTCAGTTCATGTATAAAGTCACTGTGTGGAATCTTGGAAAGATACTCAAAGTGCCATTAATAGCAATATCTCCTCATCACTCATAGACTGTGCAATATGCCTACTGCAGTGCCTGAGGAAAACAGGGACCTAGGATGACAGAGAGAGAGGTCAAGATAAAATCTGGAAAGATGGAAGTGATGATGATAGGCAAATGAAAGCATGATTTATGACCTCACCCTCCACAGAGGCTGTTTGCCCTGAGGTTTTAGTACAGTCTTTTTGGACTCCTTACTATTTTTGGATACTCAGTAGCATAGGCGTGCGTACAGAGTGTGCCGGGTGTGCCCAGGCACACCCTCATGTCTCCAAAAAAAAAAAAAGTGGCTTTGCATTTTAATTTAATCGCATGATACGCTTTTTTAGTTTTAAAGTATGGATTGTTGTATTATGCAATAAGCGCCCAATTGCTAATATAGATGTTGTAGAAACGTAAGGAAAGCCCGCATTCGCTCACAGCCTGCGTCCCCACTATTGTGGCACTGCATTACCATTGGTCCTCCCCTCCCCCTTCTGACTACTATTTTAGAAAATTCTTTGACCTATATAAGCGGCCGCGTTAGGCGTGCCCAGTGCAGTGTTTACAGTGTTTGTAATCTTTGTCACATGTACTCTACTGAAATAACATAACAAGCCAGTGGCTTTACGTTTTAATTCAATCGTATGATACCGCCTTTTAATTTTAAAATATGGATCGGTTCGTTGTTAAGATAAGAAAAGGAGCAGACAAACTGAATTATAGTGAATGTGCTGATAGTAGTTCAAATACCTCTGACTCCTCGGTTAAGAACTTGCGTGAAGATAATGCCACCACCAGTTCCAATGCGTTCAATAAACTGAGTAATGACCAACAGAAACAGACTTTGTCTCTTAGTTCAGGTCAGTGTAGTTCCTATTCAAAGCCATCAAACATTCCATCTGATGACCCGGTCTGTGATATTCCAAAAAATAGATTAGAACGCCAGTCTCGATTATCTAGAGGTCCTTATCTGCCTAGATTGAGCATGTTTACTAGAAGTAAAATAGGGAATAAACGAAGTTTTCAGTCCGATTGGTATTAAAAGTATAGGTGGTTAGAATATAGCCCATCAAAGGACACAGCATTTTGCTTTTAGTGCCATTTCTTCTCCTCTAATGATGCAGCAAACAAAGGTCACACTGATCCAGCATTTATTGATAAGGGATTCAGAAACTGGCATAGGGCTAACGTATGTTTTAAAAACCACCAACTATCAAAATCTCATGTGTTGAGCTGTAATGAAGGGAAACCTATAGATGTATTGTTGGATGAGGGCAAGCAGCAGGCTTATCTGTCTAAACGAGAAGAAGAACGGTGCCATAACTGAAGTGTAATGGAGTGACTGATTGACATTGTGCTGTGTTTGGTGAAAGGTGGGAGACCATTCGGGGGTCACAATGAAAAAGCTGTCAATATGCTCCAAAAATATGATCCCCGTAATGGCAAAGCATGTGCAACGATCTCCTCAAAAAGCTACCGATCTGAGTAATCGCATCCAAAATGATTTAATTGTGGCCTTGCACAGTGTTGTGCAACAAAAGATTGTGTCTTCACTGAATGGAAAAATGGTCTCAATAATTGCCGATGACACTACTAACTGTAAAAAGAAGAACAGGAGTACTTGTGGCACCTTAGAGACTAACAAATTTATTAGAGCATAAGCTTTCGTGGACTACAGCCCACTTCTTCGGATGCATAACATCCG